>NW_024092853.1:0-5000 GCF_014356525.2 Nilaparvata lugens | reverse complement strand
ATAAAAACACTTTGCATATCAAAATATCCAATCAAAGGAAGGAAAGTCCATTATATCATAGTCCATAAACTATTTCTTTATTTTCGCTACACTGCACAGAAAGCAGCTGTTTTCCAGTCCCTACGTAGATCTGAAAGACCTTGTTTGCAGACGACTCTCGTCTGACGTCAGAAAAGAGTTTCTTTTCCGGTCTAGGCCAGAAAGTGGTCTCTTTCCAGCCGGTCATGGAAGTCCGTGGTTGATAAGTCATCCGCTAGATCGGGCGAGTGTCCACTTTTTTCATCAGCTGAAGTCGCCATGATTTCAATTCGAGTTTCAAATCAAACTCATTCAGCATTCGCTTCACAACCAGTTTTATTCAATTATTTATTGTTGATTAGCACATTCCAAATTTTCAAAAATGCTTGAAGATGACGACACCCGTGATATTCCAAGTGAAATTTTAAAAGGATCTGAAATCCTGACTGCAAATCTTCTACCACTGAAATCAAGAGATAGGTATGATAACAAGTATTCTTTTAATTTGTATTTTTTATTCATTTTGTCAGCAATATCTGTGTAGTGTGGCGAAAAATACCGTTCGCACCACAGGCAAAAATGTTTTTCCGGCTCTCAATCTTTTCTAGTCCTCGGCCTACGGCCTCGGACTTGAAAACCGATTTCGAGCCGGAAAAGTCTCATTTTCTGCTCTAGGTGCGAAATATACTATTCCATCTCATGAGGATACTCATATTTCTCCCCCACCGTTCAGCTAGAGATATGAAATGAATACAATATGAATACCAGGTTTGCACATCTGATCCACTTCACTGATGCCCGATTGCAGAGTCGTTATGTAAAATCAAACATAGCTATGTGAGATATAGTATAAAATCACTGACAGAAATGGTTTTTCGTTGCATTGTTGTTTGCCGTAGCCCATTCAGCTATATTTCGAATTAGCATCACACATAAGTCACAAATGCAGCTCTATTCACTTTTTCCGTACATGCTTCTATCCAACCAATGTCTTGGTATTTGGGAAAGTTTCAAACGACATCACTGTGAACAGACCCAAAAAGACCTCACATAAAATTGATAAACAATATGGAGACTCGGCTTTTGGCGAGATTTCTCATCATATTGAGCGATTTGGAGGTTATAAATAACTTAAAAAACAAAGGGAGAGAAAAAATAATTCACTTATTTACAAATGTTTTTCCGTAAACATCATTCAAAAATCTGGTGTGGCGCACTCACACAACTTTCCTTGCTGTTATGAAAATTGATCACCTTACGCTAGTGTTCCCGCGCATCTCAAGTCTACTATTCAAAGATTTGAGCCAGCTGGTGACAGGGCAATAACGCTGGAGACACACATGAGGTCTGCTATCTCTTCATAGTGAATGATTTAATAGAATCAACATAATTGCAATTGAATAATCACATTTTCTGGAATTCGAAGCTTATTTTCAATTTTAGGTGAAAATGTTACTAAACATTAATTGTAGAGATTTTCATGTTCAATCTACTCCACTTGATTTTTTTTGTTTCAATGTATCTGAAGCCTGATAATTGGGAATCTATCTGCATTGATGGGGCGGAGCTCCTGAAATTTTTACAGATATGGGACTTGTGGCAGTTGATAGAGCTTATCGATGACTATTTTAGGTATGAATTTGATCAAAATCGCAGGAGCCGTTTCCGAGAAAATCACGAAAAACCCTCTTTTTGACAACATTTTCGCCATTTTAGCCGCCATCTTGAATTGCATTTGATCGAAATTGTTCGTGCTGGATCCTTATAGTGAAAGGACCTTAAGTTCCAAATTTCAAGTCATTCCGTTAATTGGGAGATGAGATGTCGTGTACACAGACACACATACACTCATACACACACACACCACACACACACACCACACACACACACCACACACACACACACACACACACACAACACACCACACACACACACACACACACACATACAGACCAATACCCAAAAACCAGTTTTTTGGACTCAGGGGACCTTGAATCGTATAGAAATTTAGAAATTGGGGTACCTTAATTATTTTCGGAAAGCAATACTTTCCTTACATATGGTAATAGGGCAAGGAAAGTGAAAAAAGCTATCACAACCTCTAAAAGGCATGTGGTGGGAGTAGATATTGGATTTAACAGCACGACTTCGGGCCCATAACTTGAGTGACCCTTTTTAGCAATTGTCTCTGCAACCGGCCATTATAAACTCGAAATTTCGCATATTATTATTCTCAATTTACCGAGGACCTCTATAGTCATATTCTAAATTTCAAGATTTCAGTAGGTCAAGTTTTCAATTATTGGACTCTTGCGGAGCACGGGTTACCTGCTAATCAGAAATATCATAGAGAAACGATAGCATAAGTAGATATCCCATGGTATAGGGCGTTTATGTCGCAACTTTTACTGTTATATCAAGCCGATAGGCCACGTAGTTCTTTCTCGTGAAGCTTTATAACGCTGGTAGTCTCTCATATTGTGCCGTTCATACACTCTTACCCGGTCAAAACAGTAAAAATCAACAATAATCGACAGTAATCGGCTTGGGATAACAGTAAAAGTTGCGACATAAACGCCCCATACCATGGGATATCTACTTACACTATTGTTTCTCTATGGTAATATTCCATTACTCACCCCCAACATTACCACAGAGTCAATTATCAGTAAACACAAGATATTGAGACATCGGATATGATTGAGATCTGTGGCACAGTAGTATGCCAATAATTGCATAGGATAACAATTGCATATTCCAAGGTGCAATTGCACCCTGATGCACTTATCAGCTTTGCAATGCAGGCAGATCACAGATGCAATCAGAATTGTCTCCAGCTCAGATCCAATCACAGATTCTGTTGCATAGTGAGGTCCAAGTTATAATGGCAGTATTTGATTGACATTGGTGTTGCTAGCTTTGTTCATCATTCGACAAAGCTGATAGCGTTATGATTTTCCAGCTCTGCAACGTTGCCATATCGTACTTTAACGATGTTGAATTCTGGGCAACAGAATATTCATTCTCAATTATTAATTGACATTGGTGTTGCTATCCTTGTCTATCATTTGACAAAACTGATAGCGCTATCATTTTCTAGCTCTGCAATGTTGCCATATCGTACTTTAACGATGTTGAAATATAATTGGGCAACAGAATATTCATTCTCAATTATTAATTGACATTGGTGTTGCTATCCTTGTCTATCATTTGACAAAGCTGATAGCGTTATCATTTTCGAGCTCTGCAACGTTACCAAATCGTACTTTAACGATGTTGAAATATAATTGGGCAACAGAATATTCAATCTTAGAATTTTTGATTGACATTGGTGTTGCTATCCTCGTCTATCATTCGACAAAGCTGATAGCGCTATCCTTTTCTAGCACCCAACTTTGCCAGATCGTGCTTTAACAATGCTGAAATATAATTGGGCAATAGAATATTCATTCTCAATTTGACAATAATTTTCAATATTCATTATTAATTCACAATGGTTTCGCTATGCTCGTCTATCATTCAACAAAGCTGATAGTGCTATCATTTTCTAGCTCTGCAACGTTGTCATATCGTACTTTAACGATGCTGAATAATATAATTGGACAACAGAATATTCATTCTCAATTTTTAATTGACATTGGTGTTGCTAACCTTGTCTATCATTCGACAAAGCTGATAGAGCCATCCTTTTCAAGCTCTGCAACGTTGCAAGATGGTTCTTTAACGATGATGGAATATCATTCGACAAAGCTGATAGCGCTATTATTTCCCAGCTCTGCAACGTTGTCAGATCGTTGATTAACAATGTAAAAGTGTAATAAATCAACAAAATATTTCATTTTAATTACGAAAATGTATTATTAAATCATTAATAAATACATTTCTCTGACGAATAAAATTAAATTGTTGAGCGAGCTAAGTGAGGTCTAAGATTCAAGTCGACGGTTTGGCATTTCTCTTAATGTTTGAATGTTAATATGTTGTTCATTTACGGCGAAACGCGGTACTAGATTTTCATGAAATTTTACAGGTATGTTCGGTTTATATTGCGCGTCGACGAATATACAAGGTTTTTGGAAATTTTGCATTTCAAGGATAATATTAAAGGAAAAAGGAGTCTCCTCCATACGCCAATATAAGAGCAAAAATCAGACTATAGAATCATTCATCATAAATCAGCTAACGAATGATTACACAGTTGTGTGAAGCCAGTCTATTGCTGTATTTCCATAAGGTTTATAGTTTCAATCAGGTACTTGTGGATGAGAATACTGCGTGAGGTCTACTGTTCACAGAACTACTAGTATTACATCAGATAAACCAGTATCAGCTATCATCAATAGAAGGCAAATGTAATCATTGAAGAGATGTTTAATCTCAATAAAATCTAATCTAATAAAATTTAATCGTCGGTCCCTGCCTAAAAAGCAGTCGTTAGGTCATGTCAGAGGCCCTGAAATTGATCAGTTGCGACCTGAAAACACTGACACCAGACCTGAGCCAGCCAGGTCACTCGAATATTATTATTTTATCTCAATTATTAGAATTTATTATTTATTTATTCATTTATTTATTTATAAGGTTAGCAAAAAAATACAAGAATCGGAAAAGAAAAAACAGGCTATTGCCTAAAACTTCTTCAATTTCCTAATTTAGTTTTAAATTGTCCAAATATTATAGGTTATGTCCATTCAAATTTCTACACCAGATCACAATCTAATATAAATTAGAATAAAACGAACAATTTCAAATTTGGATGGATTAATAATAAAAGTTTTAAGATTATGCAATCATTAAGAGATATTTACTGTTGACGATATGAATAAGTGAATTCATAAATTTTCATCCTTAGTAATTGATAATTTAAAACATGAATGAACAGTTGATATTACATCAGATATACCGGTATTAGCTAACCTATATAGAAGGTCTCTGACAAAGCAGATAATTGGCAACGCTGTTCTGTATGTTCCTCCACTGCC
>NW_024092852.1:0-14890 GCF_014356525.2 Nilaparvata lugens | reverse complement strand
GTTTAATCTCAATAAAATCTAATCTAATAAAATTTAATCGTCGGTCCCTGCCTAAAAAGCAGTCGTTAGGTCATGTCAGAGGCCCTGAAATTGATCAGTTGCGACCTGAAAACACTGACACCAGACCTGAGCAGCCAGGTCACTCGAATATATTATTTTATCTCAATTATTAGAATTTATATTTATTTATTCATTTATTTATTTAAGGTTAGCAAAAAAATACAAGAATCGGAAAAGAAAAAACAGGCTATTGCCTAAACTTCTTCAATTTCCTAATTTAGTTTTAAATTGTCCAAATATTATAGGTTATGTCCATTCAAATTTCTACACCAGATCACAATCTAATATAAATTAGAATAAAACGAACAATTTCAAATTTGGATGGATTAATAATAAAAGTTTTAAGATTATGCAATCATTAAGAGATATTTACTGTTGACGATATGAATAAGTGAATTTCATAAATTTTCATCCTTTAGTAATTGATAATTTAAAACATGAATGAACAGTTGATATTACATCAGATATACCGGTATTAGCTAACCTATATAGAAGGTCTCTGACAAAGCAGATAATTGGCAACGCTGTTCTGTATGTTCCTCCACTGCCATTAAAACGTGAACTATTTACTATTGATAAACCGAACACAATTCTTTAAAATGATTGGGGAAGCACTAACAGGCACATCCCAAAACTGTTTCTTCCCTGAATTTTGATTTATACACTATAAATAGTCCAGAAAGTAGGTTATGTTCCATACACTTGAATTCAGGTTCAATTTTTAGTTTAAAAACAACAAACATTTAAAAACGAAAAAGTTCTAATTTAGATTATTTACAAACCAAATTGAATAACAAAATAACACTCACTAATCACTTAAAATGGTCAAATAATGATCAACTTTGAAAATTATGATATAACTTACTCTAGTTTAGAAGGATTATCATGTCATGTCAACAAACCATATTATTTTGATCAAGTCGATTTAATTGTCTAGCTAGATAATATTTCTCGCTGATTGATTACACAGCTGGAAATAAATCTGTTTCTCTCCCACAAACACATCTTCTGTTTCAACAGACGACGAAATTATCATCTGTGTTCTAAGGATGAATAATTGTTATCCTTTTCATGTCCATCAGCGAGTTTTCCCAGGGATGAGACCTAGTGCAATCGAATTTTTATATCATAAACCTACTATGTTCCAAACTTCGTGAAAATCGTTTCAGCCGTTTTCGAGATCCGTTGGACATAAATAACCAGATATAAATAAATATAAATAACCAAATATAAAAATATAAACAGATATACAGAAATTGCTCACTTAATATAATAGGATTTGACCGAGCTTGGTGGAACCAGACATTAGCTAGTCTCCTCACACCGCCTGGTTGGTGGGTTTGAATCCAGCTTATGTGGGCATCATTTGCAATGGAAAATTGGTTCTTAAAAAATGTTTATGGTAAACCAAGGATATTTAAATTCTCAACTGTGTTTCTACAACTGGTGATGATAGAAATCACTTTAATAAAAATTGTTATTAGTAGCTACCACCAACTACAGTGAACAGAACTAATTATCTAATTTAATTCAACAATGATACATTCTGGTACAAATATATTCAAAAATTGTGACTGATGAATGATACTGTGTTAGGGTATAAACACACTGTAGGCGGAGCAGAACGGGGAGTGGTCATGATACACACATGAAGCGTCTGAGCGTCAAGTACATTATTATATACAAGAGTAGACCAGAGTGGCACTCGCACTGTGACGCTCCAAAAAACAAACCAGCTTGTTCCAAAGTTTGACGCCCCACTCCGCTACGCTCCGCGAGTAGACGCTTCCAGTGTGTTACATCTTATTACTTAACATGATATTGTTCACGACGCTCCACAACGCCCCGCTCCGCTCCGCTATCAGTGTGTTTGTACCCTTACAATGTAGTAGCTGTACTGAAAAGTGATCATTTTAAAACAGGTTTTAGAAGCATCTTGAAAAGATTAGATTTGTTCTGACATTGATTGGACAGTAATGTCTGTGTTACTTATTAAGGCTGTAGATGAAATTATTTGATATTAAATGTAAATAATTTGTTATTTCCAGGTTGCCAAGAAGAGGAACGTCTCATCAACGCCCTGAAAAACGGAATGATTATAGCTGCGAAGAACCACAGAGACGAAGCAAAACATCAACACCAATCTCTCCACCTTCTGCTGGTGTTGATACTGTCGATAGCAGCAGCAGTAACGGACTGCATTTAGTAACTCAGCCCCAAACAGTTCCACAAAACGCCACCAGGGGTCCTCAGATGGGTGAATGGTACTGAATTTAGTAACTCGGCTACAAACAGTTCTGTGAAACGACATCAGGTTGGGACGGATGCGGTGAACAGTACTGCGTTAGTAACAGCAAACAGTACTGCGTTTAGTAGCTCAGGTGGTGGTAGTTCAGGTGAAACGCCGCCAAGTGGCGCTGACGTCGGACATGTGATAGCGCGGAGTGGTGGGGCGGGAGCGCAAGTCTGAATCCAGTGCGGCCGTTTTTGACGCGCGGTTCGGTCGGAAAGAGTGCTGATTTTCGAAAAGTGTCCCACAGAACTGGGTCTGGAGGAAAACGCGTGAAACCAACTGTGCCTAGCTGGAAACGACTACGCCCTTGATTTGCAGAACGCAAAATTGCGGTGAGTGTTATTATTATTCATTTTTGAAAGTTTATTTTGGGATTGACCTTGTATTTGTGTGACCTATTATTGTTTTAAAAAGGTTTCCCAGGATGATGGCAGTTATTGTTCAATTAGGAAGGTCGTTTTGAGATTGACCTTGTATTCGTGTGACCTAGTATTGTTTTAAAAAGGTTTCCCAGGATGATGGCAGTTATTGTTCAATTAGGAAGGTCGTTTTGGGATTGACCTTGTATTCACGTATTGTGTTAATTTTTTCATTTCAGGATAGCGGTTTTCATTTACATTGATGAATTGGGAAGCTTGATTGTCGGGTACGGTGATGACAACCAAGCTTCTTGCACGCTGGTGTCAACGAGTCTCGCCGACAGCCAATCCCCTTCTGGTTAGGAGGGGACTGGTTGTCGGGACCGCAGACGACAACCAAACTCCTCGCGCGCTCACGTTGATCGCCAGAGTTTTCGTGAGTAAACTGACATATACAGAGTTGTACAGAGGAAACGCATGTTTTTCGAGCAGCCAGTACTCGTCAACGGGAGAGGGTATTGCCCTGGAACGAATGTTGGCAGACGACCCATACTATGCCATTTCAGTTGCTATGAGCGTTGGAACGTACGACATAGTGTGTTCGCTGTTAAGCAGCTTTTTTTTAGAAACAATGAATCTGTAGTCACAGTGCAACGCTTTTTCGTCAATATTTTAGAGTTGAGGGTCGAGGTGCAATGCCCGATCGAAATACTGTACTCCGATGGGTTGCAGCGTTTAGGAGTACTAGCTCTGTGATGAAAAAGAAACCACCTGGTCTTCCCCGTTCCCCGGAAAGTGTAGACCGAGTCAGAACGGCAGTTGTTACTAGTCCCAGACGATCAACCCGACGACACTGACTCGGTCTACATTTTCAAGAGTACGAACTGAACGGGTAAGACTAGGTGGTTTCTTTTTCATCACAGAAGAGTTTTCACAAGTAAAAGTTCGGTTTTTTCCGAGATCTACCTCAACATCTGTTACGGTCAATCAAAATGTGGGTCAGATTTTTTCTGTTACCAGCACCTGAAATGTCAAGTGAACGATTAAAACCAATAATTTCCATAAAAAGTGAACGGGATTAATTACAACACGAGAAGTGAGAAAAAATTAATCGCCAAGAATGTTTTAATTGCGACTAAGAGTGAGAAGAAATTCATCATTAGGATTTTTTGCAAGTAAAGCTAAACGTCACAGATTTCAAGTTGACATCCAACTGCAAGTCATTGATATTTCTTATAAGACAGTGATTGCGCACTGAAATTTATTGGCATCTTATAATATTATAAGACAAGGATTTATTTATGCTATGTTCAATTTTAATCCTGGATTATAAATATGCTCAATATTAAATATCACTTGATTGAATATAAATGATCCCGGTTATAGTGAGGTCCACGTTATAATGGTAGTGAAGAAAGATAGGAAACAGCGATGCCGATTCTCTGCCTTGCCGCTGCCTTCTATAGGGGATAACTGATAACGGTATATCTCTGATGTAGGTAATTACTACTGTCCATTCTTGTAAAAATAATGAATTTATTCCATCGTCAAGAAACTTTATTTTAAAATTATTTATAATAAATTTTAATTATTGTGATTGAATATTTTGTTAATTGTTAATATTTCTAGTTCCTAGATTGTTGAAAAATGATCAGGAATCGTTGCGGAACTAGAAAAGGACAGCACTATCGAGTTTGTCGAATGATAGACAAGGATAGCAACACGAGATGTTGAACTGCCATTATAAAGTGGACCTCACTATAGTACAACTCTATATTAATTAGGATGTAGGCACCAAGTGTAAACGGTATTGGATCAGTTTGTGGTAGTTTTGTTAGGCTCAACTCACACTTACGCGACTCAGGTCGAGAAGAGACTCGACTCCAGTCGAGAACATGTTTTTCAAATGGTGACGTCGCGGAGACTAGAGTCGACTGGTCTGAGGGTCACCATTTGGAAACACATGCTCTCGACAGAGTCGAGTCTCTTCTCGACCTGAGTCGCTAAGTGTGAGTTGAGCCTTAATCGTCATGCAGCCATATGACCATAACTTGATTTAAACCTGGATTAAGTTAAACTTGAATTTAAACTTGGGTTAAACTGCTATAGAGTGTACTGGCTTTTGGCTCGTATACACCATCTCGGTTTAAACCGAGATAGATCACTTCCTCCGTGAACAAAGCCGTAGTGCATTCGTGTGACGTCAGCACACGTAGGTATTGGGCTTCCACCAATAAAAATGGATTGATTTCAGCTGATCCATATCAGCTGGGTTTTTATTGGTGTAGGAGCCCTACCTGTGCTGACGTTACCATCAACCACCTGTCATGCACTATGGCTTTGTCGATTAAACCGGAATGAAACACATGGATAATGAATCCCACCATAACTTGATTTAAACCTAGATTAATTTAAACTTGGATTTAACTCGCACAATCCGTGGTTGGAGCTCAAGGCTTCTTTTTCCAGTCACGCCAAAAACTATTGTATTTTAATGATTATTTTTATTTATGAGAAAACTGCTATAGTGTTCTGTCATTAGGACTTATGTACCATCTCAGTTTGAACAGATATACACACCAAAAAAATTACGTGAAAATGTTCCAATTATTAGTGATTTGAGTGTAATATTTTGTTTTCTATCCAGTTTCTCAACCTTCAAATTCAAAATTCTTAGTTTCTGTTGTTTTCAAGTGAAAAAGACTAATTTCAGAAAAGTGGAATCATAACCTCATTTCGGACTTTTAAAATAAATTTTCTAAATTTGGGAGAAAATAGTACAAGGAGTATCCTTAGTTTTTCTCTCCCAATCAGTGCTTTCTTGTGAAAAATTAGAATAATAAATAAATACTTTTAGACTGAGTGTATAAATTGGAACAGGAACAGTTTTAGGCTTGATCCTATCCAGCAAGTGATAAATAAATATGTGATTAAATAAAATAAAATACTTATAAATAAATAATGTTAGAATAAGAGAATAATTAGGCTATCTTACATGAATGAAGTATCAAAATTCCAATGGAATCTATTTTTCAATAATGAAAAATCCCAGACAACAGTTCATGAAATAATAATAAAACTAATCAACGGAAGAAGAAAGAAGAAACTGATCAGATGTTCGTTTAAACCCGGAATGAAACACATGGATAAGTAATTCGATCATAACTTGATTTGAACCTGGATCAAGCGAAACTTGAGTGGAACTGCTAGAGCATGACATAACAAAAAGATCAAGATGTAAGAAAGAAAATATGAATTGTATAACAACAGTCATAAAAGTTTGTAATGATAACCTACTCAACAGGTAACATACACACACACACACACATGCTCATGTAGGTATGACACATGGAATAAAATACCTTACTCGTATTAGGTTAGGGCATTCCAAGTACGTTGTATATCTATACAGGGATACTGTCACAGTGTGTAAGGCTCGTATAAGCCATTGGGTGTATATCTATTATACTATGGTTATGGCATTCCAAGTACGTTTGTATATCTATACAGGGGTACTGTCACAGTGTCTAAGGCTCGTATATGGCATTAGGTGTATATCTGTTTATACTAGCTTATATGAAACTACCGGTTAGCCTTGGAGTTCTTTGAGATTGAGAAATAGTCGCTCTTGTGAATGATGAATGTATATGTGTGGTACACACGAGAGAGGAAAGAGACTGACTTGTTGGGGAAGAAGAAGAGAAGAAGAAGAAGAAGAGAAGAAGAAGAAGAAGAGAGAAGAAGAAGAAGAAGAAGAAGAAGAAGAAGAAGAAGAAGAAGAAAGGAAGAAGAGAAGAAGTAGAAGAGGAGTAGGAGGATGATTGATTGATCGAGTACTTTATTATGTAGATTACAATATATACTGGCTTATACACTTATATAAATAGCTTACAATACAGCAACATTATAGATGAATTTACATAATATGGACTAAGAAAAATATTAGAACTGTATATGATACGATTAGTATAATTAAAGATAATATTGTTAGCATCTACATGGAATTGGCGGAGATTTGGACATATCAATGTCCATTCTCCGGAAAGAATATTCAAAATATCCTTCCACTAACTCTCTACCAAAAGAAGGAGGAGAGAGAGGAGAGGAGGAGGAGGAGGAGGAGGAGGAGGAGGAGAAGAAGAAGGAGGAGCATATGGATGAGGAGGTGAGAAGGAGCATATGGATGAGGAGGTGGAGGAGGAGAGGAAGAGTACGAGGGGGCGAAGGAGGAGGAGAAGAAGGTGAGAAATAATAAATAATGATCGAACTTAGTGAAGTCTATGTTTTAACTAGGATTTTCTTTTGTCTGTCTGTATGTAACGCGATACGGCCAAACGCGTTGATAAGAATTGGATGAGATTTAACAGGAATATTCCTTTTCAACTGCGCGTCGATTCATACACGCAGTTTTTTGAAATGTTGCATTTTAAGGATAATATGAAAAGAAAAGGAATTCCTCCATATTCTGATATCACTATATAATATCGGGGCACCGAGCTTCGCTCGTTATTTTTATTTATTGATAAACAGAACACAATTATCTAAAATGATCGTGTTTATATTTCACAGCTGGCTATATGTCATCTTATGAATTCGGGGATGCGATTATGATTTTTCACATACTTACTCGCTCACTCACTTTCTTACTATTCACAGCTGTTTCAGCCAAGGATGAATTATCCTTTTAATGTCGTTCAGCGAGTTTTCCGAAGGATGAGACCTAGTGCAATCGAATCTTCATATCATAAACCTACTATGTTCCAAATTTCGTGAAAATCGTTTGAGCCGTTTTCGAGATCCGTTAAACATAAATAACCAGATATAAATATAACCAGATATAAAAATAACCAAATATAAAAATACACAGAAATTGCTCGCCAATATAATAGGATATTATCATAGAGAAACGATAGCATAAGTAGATATCCCATGGTATAGGGCGTTTATGTCGCAACTTTTACTGTTTTTTTTTCCTACACTCTCACCCCAACAAAACAGTAAAAATTGACAATAATCGACAGTAATCGGCTTGAGATAACAGTAAAAGTTGCGACATAAATTCCCATAACATGGGATATCTACTTACGCTATTGTTCTCTATGATATTATCCACTCTGAAGATAAGATTAATCAGTCTATAGAATTATTCATAATCAATCAGCTGACAAGTGGATTACACAGATGTTCTGGAGAAGCGGTGTCTATTTCTATAAAGTCTATAGTTGCAATCAAAGACCTCAAAATGCATCTTTAAGGTCTTTGGTTTCAATATTTTGTTTGGCAGTCATGATATTATATTATGCGTACCCAACAGTATCCATATTCTCACATTGAAAAAAACTAATTTGATAGGTCATCAAAAATAATCAAATAAACTAAATAATGCTGAAGAAATTATAATATCTGTGATTGTAGAAAATTTATTTTCATCAGATGGAAAGGTTATCATGAAACTGGATGAATTATATCATATGGAATACAAATTCAAACGTGAACTGAGTTTGTTAACATTCCAAACAGGGAACATCAGATACTTGTGGATGAAGAAACTGCGTGAGGTCTACTGTTCATAGAACTACTAGCTATGAAGAATGAGAACACAATGAGTGGTATTGAAAAATAATAAACTAGCTCAGGCTCGCTTCGCTCGTCATATCCGTCTAGCCAGGGCGTAAAAAATTAGATCAGCGGGCTCGCTTCGCTCGCCATATCAGGCGATATAATATTCCCAGTAATAGCTCTGATTGAAGTAGCAGTGCCCAATCAATTTTTCCGCGATAAATGCATTTCAATCTTCAACTTGGTGCCAACCTAACAAAGTCGAATCAACTTAATGCCAACCTGACAAAATTGTTAATTTAGTTACCAGTTAACAACTGTTTCGAAGAGGTACTCTCTCTAGATTATAGTTCTATATTAACATATGGTATGGACATTTTTCAATTATAATTAAGAGATTGGAATAAGAAGAATATACATGCTAAAAGACGAACTTTAAACCCTTAAAAACCACCCTTAGAGTTAAAAATTGCCAAAAGATTTCTTAGTACGCCTCTAAAGGGCAAACTGAACATACCTACCAAATTTGAACGTTTTTGTGTCCGGTAGATTTTTAGTTCTGCGAATGAGTGAGGAGTCAGTCATGAGTGAGTGAGTGAGCGAGTGTCATTTAGTTTTATATATATAGATAAGAAGATGAAGGAGTAGAGGATATGAAGAAAAGTGACGAAGATGAGAGAAAGATAAGAATAAGAAGGACGGTGCAGTCAGAAGTGTGTAGTCAATATACGACTGAGACTAGATATGTTGAGAAACTCTCTACAATAACAGCTACTGTACTTCAATCATTAATCATTATTTTTCAAGATTGAAATCTCTAACTTCACATTTCGATACTGAAGACATAATCGGTTACTTTAATGAGAAGTCATGTAGTGTCCATCTATGGCATACTATGCTACATGTTCCAAATAAAACATGTCAGAATGAATCAATAAATGGGTAGGCTAGTACAAGAAAGGGTTGACACGTTTCGACAAATCTACTTTGTCTATAGTGAGGTCCATGTTACAATGACAGAAAATCGTTGCCGATTCTCTGCCTTGTCACTGCATTTTATAGAGGAATTTCGGGGCATCGAGCTCCGCTCTGGAGTATAAAAGCATGTAAAGTTTACTACAAAAGAAGAAATTATTACATATTTATAGTTCATACAGAAAAGTTCTATCTAATCACAGTGGATTGAGATTAATTCCCAGAGGGATGCAAAAATTTCTCTCACCAAAGCCGGTTAAATTTTAATCCTGATTAATTTCACGTGAACCAAATCAGAGAAGACCATTTCAAAAAGATAGCTTATCTGATTGGTTCTACTGGAATCAACCAGGATTAAAATTCAACTGGCTTTGTACAACCGGCACCAAGCACCTGATTGAATGATTACAAAATTTCAACAGCTGAGTCATAGTTTTGTCTCAGTTCCACACACATGCACTCGCTCACTCACTTCCATCAACAGACGACGAAATTATCAGCTGTTTTTCCAAGGATGAATAAATCCTTTTAATGTCCTCAGCGAGTTTTCCCAGGTATGAGACTTAGACAATCGATTTTCTATATTATGAACCTACTATGTTCTGAATCTCGTGAGAATCGTTGGAGCCATTTTCAAGATCCGGTGAAATACAAACTATAACCATCTAAACACAGAAATTACTCGTTTAATAGATAGGATAGCTATCTCGGTATATCGGATGTAATATTAACTGTTCATTCTGTTTAAAAAAACAGTATATTTATTCGTTACCAGAAAATAGTTTTCAATGATTAGATAATAAATTTTCATAATTGAGATTTAATATTTTGTTCTTCTACATTATTTTCTACTTCTACATTTTTGTAAATTTCATTATCTGGCAACGTTGCGGAGCAAGAAAAGGATAGCGCTATCTTCTTTGTTGAATGACAGACAAAGATAGCAACACCAATGTTGATCAAATACTGCCATTATAACGTGGACCTCACTTACACCATGGGCTGTAGTAAAACCTGCATCATAATATAAAATCGTAGACTCTACTTTCATCTGACCGCAATATTAGCCGGATTAAATGTTAGTCAAGATCATGACAGTAATGACAAAATGATCATCATAATACTAAATAACAATCAACATCATCAAAATAATCCCCCAAAATTCCAGAACTAATAAAATCATCAAAGTAATAATACACATTTGAAATGCAAATTGAAATCATCAAAAGTATTCCCATATGCCGAATGATAATCAACCATTATCATCATCATCATCATCACATCATCATCATCATCTCAATAATCATCATCATAATCGAGCAAAGAAGTAGAGTCCAGTCTACTGACTTGTATTGCCTTTTACAAAGTTACAAGTTGGGTTAGGTTTTTTCTACAGCTCTCTATAAAGTTAGATGAACAGCTGTTTATAGTTTTCTAATATTGTTGTGTGTTATGACATATACTTGACATAGTAAGAGTACGTTGGCATCTAAATGCTGGAAATTATAGGGTATTAAACTGGAGATTTATAGGATGTTTACTGCTTAAAAGGCTGGGAAAAGCCTGTTTGAGGCTTAGTTTCAGGTTTGATCAAGTTTGAAATACATAGAACATTGTCAAATGAATAAACTTTTCGTTTAGAAGTTAGTGATTTGACCTTTAATGATGTGAAATAAACAATTTTTTCAAATTAATATTAAATATCGGGGCACCGAGCTTCGCTCTGGAGTACAAAAGCATAGAAGCATGAAAGCATAGTTTATATTATTCATTTATTGATACACAGAACACAATTTTTCAATTGATTGGGGAAGGACAAACAGACACAGCCCAAAACTGTATCTTTCTCCCGAATTTAGATTTTACACTATATAGTCTAAAAAGTAGGTTATGTTTCATAAACTTTTGAATTCAAGTCAATTTTCAGTCCAAATATTTGAAACAGAAAAGTTCTAATTTGATTGACAAAATAACACTCACTATCACTTGGAACTGTGAATTATTAGAATTAAAGTGATTAATTATGAATAAATTTTATCTTTCAAACCCTTGACGTTTTTCCATCTTTTAGGTCGTGTTTATATTTTACAGCTGGCTAATGAATTTCGGAGATGAGATATTATGATTTTCCACAGACGCACTCGCTCACTCACTTCCATTATCCACAGACGACGAAAGTCTCAGCTGTTTTCCAAGGATGAATTATGCTTTAATGTCGTTCAGCGAGTTTTCGAGATGAGACGTAGTGCAATCGAATTTTTATATCATAAACCTACTATATTGCAAATTTCATCAAAATCGTTAGAGGCGTTTTCGAGATCCGTTGGACATAAATAACCATATAAATAATAAATATATACAGAAATTGCTCGCTTAATAAGGATATAAATAACCATATACAAAATTGCTCGCTTAATATATTGGATTTCATGACTTGGAGTGATTTGATCTATACTGTGTCAAAAATTCTATTACAACTGTATTTATCACATTAAGATGATTGAGGTTCAAGCTGCGTTTACTCCAAAGTATTAACAAAATGTCATAACTTAATAACAAATGTAATAACTTAATCCTATAGATTCTATTAGATTGAACATAACTATCATATACATTATTAACATAATGTGTTTGTCAAGCTCTGTTCAATCTAATAGAATCTATAAGGATTAAGTTATTAACATTTTGTTAATAACTTTGGTGTGAACGCAGCTTTTTATAAACAATTACAAGATGTTTTAAGTAACTTCTAGGATACCAAATTATTACAAGATGTTTACTTCTAGGAGATCAATATTTTGAAAGCCTACACTTCAAGAATCGAATGCGATGGCTTTCAAAAAAAAAAAAAAATGAAATACTAGTTTAAAGTAAAAACACTTCACTTCTATGGGCTACTTTTGTACAAATTGATAAAAACTTGTAGTACCCTTTAAAATATTTTAACGACTAGTTTCGACCAAAAACTAGGTCATTTCAAGTTGAATTACCTATGTTCGAACTAGTATTCAAAATATTTTAATGATTTTAATAATAAAGGGTACTAAAAGTTTTCACTTTCACTTTTTTCAGGTTTTCACTTTTTTTATTAGTTTAAAGTATTTTGTATTTTGATAATGAATTAATAGAATTAGGATTGTAATTTTGGCAGCAGCTTCCACTCAAATATAATTATTTGGAAAATTTACCTGAGCTTGACAGTGTTTTAAAGTTCACTGGAACATCCGAAAGAGATTTTTTTGTCAATCGGACGAATGGCAAGTGAAGCTAGTCCTTGACAGTATAAATAATTTAAAAAATGTGACAGGTATATTGCCCCACTAACTCAGCTATATGTTTTCACTTTCTATCTGTTCCTCTCTCACTCACACTACATCATGCGACCTAGTTCATCTTCTTTTTTACCATCGTTCACACTTCTTCTTCTTCTTCTTCTTATTCTTCTTCTTCTTCTTCTTCTTCTTCTTCTTCTTCTTCTTTTCTTCTTCTGCTTTCTTCTTCTCTTCTTCTTCTTCTTCTTCTTCTCTTCTTCTTCCTCTCTTCTTCTTCTTCTTCTTCTCTTCTTCTTCTCTTCTTCTTCTTCTTCTCTTCTTCTTCTTCTCTTCTTCTTCTGGTTCATGGCCGATCACACTGTTTTTTTTATAGTAATTCCTCTTTTTCTCCTCTCCTTCTCCTTTTCTTCTTCTCCTTCTCCTTCTTTTTCTCCTTCTCATCACTCTTATTGTCCTGCTCTTTCTCCTTCTCCTTTTTCTTCTCCTCCTCCTCGTCCTTTCTCTCCTTCTTCTTCTTTTCCACCGTTCCCTTCTTGGCATTCTTCTCTCTCTCCCTCTCATTCTCTCTAGATCTTTCTCTCTCTTGGAAATATTCATGATAAGCATCATTATCCATCATAGCCAGGCGTCTGACTCGAGAAATTATAATCATTTCTTGTCTGCAAAGCTCACTGACCGACAACAGCGGTCATTTTCTGTTTTGGAGGTATTTTAGATTTGTGCTGTTTGTAGACCTGTATCCGGAATAATTCTATGAAAATTGGTCTCGGAGGTATTTTTGATTTGTTCTGTTGGTAGATCTGTAGACAGAATAGTTTTTTTCAAAATTGGCCGATTGATAAGTTGATAACTTTGAGGATGAGGAATAATTCTATGAAAATTGGTCTCGGAGGTATTTTTGATTTGTACTGTTGGTAGATCTGTAGACAGAATAGTTATTTTAAAATTGGGCGATTGATAAGTTGCAGAATACAGTTTCAGGAATGTCTGTAACTTAGATTCAAAAATAGCTGACCATACTTCAATCCTGAAATGTCTAGATCACTTAATAGATTTAAAAATAGTCTACCATACTTGGATCATGAGAACTCTAGATCTAGATTGATCCTCATACTTTAAGATCAGTGCATAGTTTTGAAAATAGCTAATCGTAGGAGTGTACTGGATTGATTTGTTGCTACTTGAAAGTCTAGGATGAGAAGAGAAAATCGGCAAGATTTAAAATAATTAGAAGCAATGTTTGAGAGATAGGACGGCCTGTAGAAGGTTAATGAACCTAAATGCTTGTGATACAGCTTCAGCAACTTTAGATACTTGAATTCAATCAATTTGATTAATAAGCCGTGTCCACACTGAACAAATGTTCGACAAACATGTTTGTTGAAACAGTTTGGGCAAATTTTATATGTTTGACAGACAATGTTTGCCCGTGGCCAGTGTGGACGCGTCACCAAAAAAATATTGTGAGGAGAACAGCTTTTATGTTTTACAGCTGTCAAAACTGAAAATGTTCGGAAAAACAGTATTTTTTGTTTGACAAACAATGAGTGTCCAAACTTTTTAAATGTTTGTCGTGAACTCCTCAACAAACATGTTTGCCGAACATGTACAGTATGTCGAACATTTTTTTAGTGTGGACACTGCTATAGATGTAAATTTATTTCATCGTTTTAAATAATAGATTAAGTCTTATCGAAGACATGTTGATGAATTTTTTTAGAACTCTGGGTTAAAATAGAAAATCGTGGAAATATTGTGATTGTTACACGATTAAATTAGAATATTTGAAAACAAAAGAACTACCTACACTAACTATCAGGTAAAATAGTGATATAACAGATCTAGGCCTTTATTTTTATTCACTTCATGATGATATCTAAACTATTCTGAATCATATAGGGCCGGTTTCCGAGCTCGGGATTTAGCTAAGTCCTAGACTTTAAACAGCTGGATCAGAAAATTGGTTTTCCAAAACGGGGCGTAGTCGCCCGCTTTAAACAGTAGTCATAGTTTTTTTTTATCATTTCTTTAATTTGAAACGTTTTTCCTTGACGAAATTAGACATTCTAAATAATTCAAAATAGCTGAACTTTACACTATTTTCTTTTGTGTTCAATTTTCTAGTTTTTTGAAATTTAATTCAAACTTGGATGCGACTAGGCCCCGTTTTGGAAAGCCAATTTTCTGACTCCAGCTGTTTAAAGTCTAGGACTTAGCTAAATTCCCGAGCTCGGAAACCGGCCCTTAAAAATGAATCAATTGGTCCAGCTTTAAACGGTTTCTTATTTAACCCAGTACCTTCTGTCACCTACCGGCGAAATTCCGAAATTCATTTCATAGTTTCGACCAATCATGAGAAAGTGGAAGAGTTT
>NW_024092851.1:0-15171 GCF_014356525.2 Nilaparvata lugens | reverse complement strand
ACGGCAGTGTGAATTCGTGTTGGATATTGGGGGATATGGTATGCTTTCTCCACTCTTTATTGCGAAACATTTCAGGTTAGTATCTTGACAATATGTAGCATCTATTCTCTGGATAAAAAGTCGGCGGTCTGATTTTTCCTTCCTGGCAGAGGGTCATTTGATATCATATTCTTGAAGTGCATAAACCATCTAGATAGTGGTTGTGATTTAATTTGGCTGTTTTAAAAATGTTAAGGCTTTATGGTCTGTATTGATAATATCTTGTTACCGAGTAACAATGTCCGGTATTTAATACATACTTCCACAATACTCAACAACTCTTTGTTGTCACAGAATATCGACATTGTGCTGAATTTAGTGTTTTCTGAAATGCAAGCACTCCTTCATTCTCCCTCCTGATCATCTTCTTGAAAATCTCTGCACCTATCACATAATCTGGGGCATCAACATTCAAGAAAAAAGGCTTCTTCAGGTTAGGATGTTTCAACACGACGGAGTTTAGGAAAGCTTCTTTTAGTTGCTGAAATATGATCTCTTCATTGTTTGTCCATCTCCAAGGTTTGGTGCTAGATAATACGTGACTGAGCTGGGCAGTGTAATGTGACATTTGTTTGTTAAAACGGTGGTAGAACTGTAAAAATCCAATAAACTTTTGTAACTGTTTACAGTTGGTTGGTGATGGAAATTGTCTGATAGCTACTAATTTGTCTGGGTCCTGTGATATGCCAGTAGGTGTGATTATGTGTTCCTAGGTATTTACCTAACTCGCAAAAAATTCACACTTTGATAGTTTAAGTTTCAATCCGCAATTGATCAGTCTATCAAATACTGTATCCAGATGCTGGCAATGTTCACATATATTCTGTGAGGCTATTAATCCATCGTCCACGTAAAACGTACAGTAGTCTCTGATATCATCTCCTAACGCCTGTCTCAGACACCATATAAATTCAGCCATAGCATTTCACAATCCAAATGCTAAACGAGTGAACCTGTAGTTGCGTTCATTGAATAAATAGGATAAATAGTCACACGATTCTGGTGCTACTTGAACTTGCCAGTATCCTGCGCTCAAATCTACTGTTGAGTATATGGTTTTGCCATGGAATGTTTGCATGACTTGTTCAATTTGGTCTGGTCCTTCTCGGTCGTCATCCAGTATGCGGTTCAAAGTGTGGGCATCTCAACATAGTCTTAATGTTCCATCCTTTTTTGCTACACACACAATCGGCAAGCTATAGGGTGCTGTGGATTCTTCTATGATTCCTAATTGTTCCATGCTATAAATTTTGCAATGCGTGTGTGGACGCTGAGTGAACACCAGACTGATTGATTCACTACAAGATTCAATACAATTGTCGGAATCGCGGGAGGCCTAAACGCTCGCTCACCCTTGATTCTTCTAATGACAGATTGTATAATGATGAAATTTTTATAAGTAGTGTAGCGATCGCTAAACACTGAATACGGATACCTTAAAATTATTACCTGTGAAGAATGAGCATACAAAATCATACAGGTCGAGCAAAAATCCCGATGTAGATAATTTACGGGACTGCGTCTCTATAAGTTCTGAAGGATTAAAATACGGTATTTGAACCAAATATCGTTCAGAATATATTCGAGAACAGAGTCTTGTCGGTTTTAAGCTCTATTGTAGGAATTTATATGATCTATGGCTGCATCTGCTGTACAATTGATGTGTTCGCTCCTAAGTCGAGGTAGGTAACAGATAAAAGCTGATATATGAGCAGGTAAGGACAAAGAATAAATATCTCGATCTGACCCCACTCGCTACATCCACTTAGACCTGTTCCAATATCCAGCTTGATTCAATTATTCCAATGATCGTATTCGATCGGTTCTTGATGATATAGAACGTATCAGACACAATAATTGACAGGCTTAAGAAATAATCGAACTCAGAAAGCGAATTAACAAAACTGAAATATATTACAATAAAATATGTAATCATACAGTGCAGATTCAGAATTTGATTTACAGGTTGATAATAATTTAGCATTAACAGAATAGTTAAAAATTTTCTTGTGCTTGCATGATACCATGCGTGATTCAACAGAATTTTACAATTGATAAAATTGAACAGTTTTGAAAAAATAGTGAAAAATGAATTATAAAATATTTTTAAAATGCTCGGGGTCGTGGTTCAGGCAGCGGAGGATAGTTAATCAACTACAATTCTTATAAATTAAATATGAATAAATTCTAGGCTCTTAAATGCTAAAGCGCTTGTCGGCGTGGCCAATAATTTAACGAAGAAAAATTTATGTTTCTGCACTGAAATATTTTCGAAGCGTAGATTGGGGCCCCTTTTAAAACTTATAACTCACGTGAATTTCCTTGGCGGTCGTGGTTTTCTTCTTTAGATCAAAATCGTTTGATCGGCGGCAATCCAGGCTTCGGTTTCAGCACGTGGGGAATTTTAATTTAAATATCTCCTTCACCGAATTAATTAAGGGATAATTTACTTTAAGCTTTTAAATTTATCGATTGATGAAACAGAAATTTACAAATAACAAATAAATTGGCCTAAAATATCGGCTCACAAATAGAACATTTAAAATCGAACAAGAAATTTTCACAAATAGGTCTTGGTAACTATAAAAGAGATCTGCACGGTGAGGATTTCAAAAGGGAAGTGCTGTCTTTTCTCTAAGCTTCTTGGCTAGACCTTGCTTCTCAGAATCTCGATGTAATAATTTGCATAAAAATTTGCCATTGGTAGAACGCTTGTGACGTAAACATGACGTCAGTGGCAAGCAGTAGAATACAATTCCTTTAATTACAATAATAATTCAATTTATGTAATTCTTAAAACTGCTTGATCTTCTAGACATAGTTCCTCTCATACAATGTACATGTGCTAGCGTAAATGATAAGGCAGGGTTGGTGTCTGATAATAGATTAACATGTGTTGCTTTCAAACGATCACCTCTTGGTGCTATTTCTATGCACTGTGATTGGCTTAGACCTGCCAAAGAGATTTAATTACCATGTGGTTCAGTTGAATTAAATCATTAATAAATTAATATTCTTATACAATTTTTATTAGGTTTGAGATTGTTATAATTAATTTCTGCCATTTTATCAATAATATAATTTCATGCTATGACCTATTTAGTTACAATAAGACCTGACATATAATATAATTTCTTAATAATAAATAATTTCAACGATAACACATACATTTTATTTTTTTATTTGAAATTCTTGATCCTTTATGGATAGTTTTAATTTTTAGAGATGGTATTATATCTTACGTGAAGCCAGCATGACATTTGACAATACTTTGAATCAGTCAGCTGCGTTCGAACTGTTTTAAAACATCTGATCGATAGTAAACAAAGTGTAACCTCAAAATCAGTGAGCGATTCATAAACAATTTGTGCTTTATTTGCAAAATAATTATAATTTTATTGAATAATTTTCCTAGAAAATATTCAGTACAGAACGGTACTCTTATCAAATATACAGTTATTGATAAGTAAGCTTTATCGCTCGGTCGCTAACTATTCCTTTAGCAAATTCTTTCATTTTAAAAGGTAATCACAATTTTTCTCTCTTTTCATGAGATCTATTTGAAAGATTCATCACACAAAAGCCCCCAGGATATTTTAAATAGGTAATTGGGAGACGAGTCGAAACAATGACTATTTGAAAAATCCGATATTGTGATGAATACACTATTTCATCTCCTTACTTCTACGAAAACTCAACACTTAACACTAAAACAATATATCGTGCACTTTTGGCTACGAGAAAATAAATAATTGATTGTTCCTTCCATTGGATACAATCGAAATACAATAATTAATGAGGTCTCTTTGGATCCTTCATTAAAACAACTCCACAACTTCCATTCACGGGTGGCTTATGAGCAGACCCATAACTATAACAAATATACAAGATTTCACATATTACTTCTTAAGATTTGAACAGTATTTGCAACAAATATAGACTTTCATCATTTTTTCATAGTTATTACAGTTTCGACTCTTTATTCTGGCTTTTACATAAATTGGGTGAGAGTGTGATTTTACTTCGGTGACTTGACAATCGTCTACCGTTTGACTCGAGCAATTTCTTATTTGCGCTTAGTACGTTGCGTACAAACAGGGTTACACTTGAAATGGCTTTCTTGATTTTTATCAATGTTGGTTACAAATATTAAGTCTTAAGATTATATTTATCAATTTGAATTACAATTCATGATCTTTTGATGCAACAGTAATAAATTTCACATTTGAAGGTAAGAATTTCATTTTCTTTTGGAGTTTTTTAGCAATACATTCATATGACACAGAACATGCGCATTTCGTGCAAATTAACATAAATATATATTTTTGGTTGCGTTTTTTACTTATAATTCCACATTAAATAATATGTTACATTAATTGAATAACGATATTGCTTTGATTCTATTAACATTGACTCTAGGATTTCGCACACATTGGTTGGTGGGACGAAGAAAATTATCGAACAGGCTTTGGTTATGAATAAATTCTAGGCTCTTAAATGCTAAAGCGCTTGTCGGCGTGGCCAATAATTTAACGAAGAAAAAATTTATGTTTCTGCACTGAATATTTTCGAAGCGTAGATTGGGGCCCCTTTTAAAACTTATAACTCACGTGAATTTCCTTGGCGGTCGTGGTTTTCTTCTTTAGATCAAAAATCGTTTGATCGGCGGCAATCCAGGCTTCGGTTTCAGCACGTGGGGAATTTTAATTAATATTTCCTTCACCAATTAATTAAGGATAATTTACTTTAGACTTTTAAATTTATCGATTGATGAAACAGAAATTTACAAATAACAAATAAATTGGCCTAAAATATCGGCTCACAATAGAACATTTAAAATCGAACAAGAAATTTTCACAAATAGGTCTTGGTAACTATAAAAAAGATCTGCACGGTGAGGATTTCAAAAGGGAAGTGCTGTCCTTTTCTCTAAGCTTCTTGGCTAGACCTTGCTTCTCAGAATCTCGATGTAATAATTTGCATAAAAATTTGCCATTGGTAGAACGCTTGTGACGTAAACATGACGTCAGTGGCAAGCAGTAGAATACAATTCCTTTAATTACAATAATAATTTAATTTATGTAATTCTTAAAACTGCTTAATCTTCTGGACATAGTTCCTCTCATACAATGTACATGTGCTAGCGTAAATGATAAGGCAGGGTTGGTGTCTGATAATAGATTAACATGTGTTGCTTTCAAACGATCACCTTCTTGGTGCTATTTCTATGCACTGTGATTGGCTTAGACCTGCCAAAGAGATTTAATTACCATGTGGTTCAGTTGAATTAAATCATTAATAAATTAATATTCTTATACAATTTTTATTAGGTTTGAGATTGTTATAATTAATTTCTGCCATTTTATCAATAATATAATTTCATGCTATGACCTATTTAGTTACAATAAGACCTGACATATAATATAATTTCTTAAATAATAAGTAATTTCAACGATAACACCTACATTTTATTTTTTTATTTAAATTCTTGATCCTTTATGGATAGTTTTAATTTTTAGAGATGGTATTATATCTTACGTGAAGCCAGCATGATTTGACAATACTTTGAATCAGTCAGCTGCGTTCGAACTGTTTTAAAAACATCTGATCGATAGTAAACAAAGTGTAACCTCAAAATCAGTGAGCTTCATAAACAATTTGTGCTTTATTTGCAAAATAATTATAATTTTATTGAATAATTTTCCTAGAAAATATTCAGTACAGAACGGTACTCTTATCAATATACAGTTATTGATAAGTAAGCTTTATCGCTCGGTCGCTAACTATTCCTTTAGCAAATTCTTTCATTTTAAAAGGTAATCACAATTTTTTCTCTCTTTTCATGAGATCTATTTGAAAGATTCATCACACAAAAGCCCCCAGGATATTTTAAATAGGTAATTGGGAGACGAGTCGAAACAATGACTATTTGAAAAATCCGATATTGTGATGAATACACTATTTCATCTCCTTACTTCTACGAAAACTCACACTTAACACTAAAAACAATATATCGTGCACTTTTGGCTACGAGAAAATAAATAATGATTGTTCCTTCCATTGGATACAATCGAAATACAATAATTAATGAGGTCTCTTTGGATCCTTCATTAAAACAACTCCACAACTTCCATTCACGGGTGGCTTATGAGCAGACCCATAACTATAACAAATATACAAGATTTCACATATTACTTCTTAAGATTTGAACAGTATTTGCAACAAATATAGACTTTCATCATTTTTTCATAGTTATTACAGTTTCGACTCTTTATTTGGCTTTTACATAAATTGGGTGAGAGTGTGATTTTACTTCGGTGTCATGGAATGCTCCATCCATTCGCTGACTCAATTTCTCCAAACCCTGTTCATTTACCTTCTTTTCTTCTTGAACTTCCCTTTTTAATTCTTCCTTTGTTTGTTTGTTGTCTTCTTTTAATTCTTCCTTTGTTTGTTTGTTGTCTTCTTTGAATTCTTCTTTGTTTGTCATTCATCTGGTATTGCTTTCAGGAGGGTGTCCATATCCATGGCGGGAGGGTGTACATCTAACGGTCATCCGCTGGTCTTCATCCGAGCAACGGTACGAGAAATGGGAGTTCCTGACTCGGGGGCGTCGTCGTCCGTATGCTCTCCGATGTTTCGTCCTCCGGCTCTTGGGCTGCCGACGGATCTTCCACTAGGATGCAGCTCTCCTCCACCTGTGTCGAGATAAATCATCCAGTACATTGGGATGGAAATCGGCGGATGCGGTGGCAGATGCGGATGGCGGCGAACAATCGGGTGAGATGTCCTCGGTGTCTGACAGACTTGGTTGACCTGGTCGTTTCCTGCCATGGTTTGCGGAAAAATATGCGACGAACGTGTGCGGTGAATAAAAAACGTGAAAGTGTTGATGTGATATACAAAATAATTAATAAGAAATCCAATAGAAATGTTATAGTTCGTAGTGAGTGAAATACAGAAAAAGTGGTTTAGCAATGTGTTCAGTGATAAAATGAGTCAAGTTAGCAATATCGTAACATAAAAATGACAAGAATACAGGATACACAGTGAACACTTATGCGGTAATACAGGTACGCCTCTTATAATTTATTATTACTATTATTATAAATATTTCTTTTATAATTTCTTGCCGCAATTCTATATATAGGGCTAGTATTCTTTGCAAAATTTTATATAAAAGCAGTGATACTCTGCTTGAATTATCCGCAATATATCCGTGATTTAATTTTACTTCCCTTTTATGCTTTAAAAACTTTTAAAAATGTAAATAACTTCAATCCTCTTTTCTGTAAATATTTATAAATTGTTTCAATATAGACCTATATTCTTAAAATAATATGACCTTTCTTATGATATCTCTTATACCTATGACTTATAGTATGACCAATTTCGAATAACACGATAATAAAATCTGAGTTCGATTTTTTCTCCAAAAATTCATCAATCGATAAATTTCTTTTCCGTTCAAAAATTGGGTATGGTACTTCTTGTTATTTTATATAACAGTGAACAGTCAATATTAAATTCGAAAAAATTCACAACCATGAAATTTCAAAAAATTTTCCGTTGTCAGCGCTATAGTATACTGAGCAACTAATAATCCTCGTAGTCGATTATCCCCTCTTCAATGCCTACACTGTTGGGCGCCAAATCATGTGGAGCGGTATTGAAGGCTTCACACATGTAGGGTGAATCTTGTACTGAGTCAATGGTGTAGCGGCTATAAATTTTGCAATGGCGTGTGAGGACGCTGAGTGAACACCAGACTGATTGATCACTACAAGACTCAATACAATTGTCGGAATCGCGGGAGGCCTAAACGCTCGCTCACCCTTGATTCTTCTAATGACAAATTGTATAATGATGAAATTTTTATAAGCAGTGTAGCGATCGCTAAACACTGAAACGGATACCTTAAAATTATTACCTGTGAAGAATGAGCATACAAAATCATACAGGTCGAGCAAAAATCCCGATGTAGATAATTACGGGACTGCGTCTCTAATAAGTTCTGAAGGATTAAAATACGGTATTTGGACCAAATATCGTTCAGAATATATTCGAGAACAGAGTCTTGTCGGGTTTTAAGCTCTATTGTAGGAATTATATGATCTATGGCTGCCACTGCTGTACAATTGATGTGTTCGCTCCTAAGTCGAGGTAGGTAACAGATAAAAGCTGATATATGAGCAGGTAAGGACAAGAATAAATATCTCGATCTGACCCCACTCGCTACATCCACTTAGACCTGTTCCAATATCCAGCTTAATTCAATTATTCCAATGATCGTATTCGATCGGTTCTTGATGATATAGAACGTATCAGACACAATAATTGACAGGCTTAAGAAATAATCGAACTCAGAAAGCGAATTAACAAAACTGAAATATATTACAATAAAATATGTAATCATACAGTGCAGATTCAGAATTTGATTTACAGGTTGATAATAATTTAGCATTAACAGAATAGTTAAAAATTTTCTTGTGCTTGCATGATACCATGCGTGATTCAACAGAATTTACAATTGATAAAATTGAACAGTTTTGAAAAAATAGTGAAAAATGAATTATAAAATATTTTTAAAAATGCTCGGGGTCGTGGTTCAGGCAGCGGAGGATAGTTAATCAACTACAATTCTTATAAATTAAATATGAATAAATTCTAGGCTCTTAATGCTAAAGCGCTTGTCGGCGTGGCCAATAATTTAACGAAGAAAAAATTTATGTTTTCTGCACTGAAATATTTTTCGAAGCGTAGATTGGGGCCCCTTTTAAAACTTATAACTCACGTGAATTTCCTTGGCGGTCGTGGTTTTCTTCTTTAGATCAAAAATCGTTTGATCGGCGGCAATCCAGGCTTCGGTTTCAGCACGTGGGG
Organism: Nilaparvata lugens; assembly: GCF_014356525.2. Lineage (NCBI taxonomy): Eukaryota > Metazoa > Arthropoda > Insecta > Hemiptera > Delphacidae > Nilaparvata > Nilaparvata lugens. The sequence continues at coordinate 6,249 of NW_024092851.1, read as the reverse complement.
AATTTTAATTTAATATTTCCTTCACCAATTAATTAAGGGATAATTTACTTTAACTTTTAAATTTATCGATTGATGAAAACAGAAATTTACAAATAACAAATAAATGGCCTAAAATATCGGCTCACAAATAGAACATTTAAAATCGAACAAGAAATTTTCACAAATAGGTCTTGGTAACTATAAAAAGAGATCTGCACGGTGAGGATTTCAAAAGGGAAGTGCTGTCCTTTCTCTAAGCTTCTTGGCTAGACCTTGCTTCTCAGAATCTCGATGTAATAATTTGCATAAAAATTTGCCATTGGTAGAACGCTTGTGACGTAAACATGACGTCAGTGGCAAGCAGTAGAATACAATTCCTTTAATTACAATAATAATTTAATTTATGTAATTCTTAAAACTGCTTAATCTTCTGGACATAGTTCCTCTCATACAATGTACATGTGCTAGCGTAAATGATAAGGCAGGGTTGGTGTCTGATAATAGATTAACATGTGTTGCTTTCAAACGATCACCTTCTTGGTGCTATTTCTATGCACTGTGATTGGCTTAGACCTGCCAAAGAGATTTAATTACCATGTGGTTCAGTTGAATTAAATCATTAATAAATTAATATTCTTGTACAATTTTATTAGGTTTGAGATTGTTATAATTAATTCTGCCATTTTATCAATAATATAATTTCATGCTATGACCTATTTAGTTACAATAAGACCTGACATATATATAATTTCTTAAATAATAAATAATTTCAACGATAACACTACATTTTATTTTTTTATTGAAATTCTTGATCCTTTATGGATAGTTATAATTTTTAGAGATGGTATTATATCTTACGTGAAGCTAGCATGACATTTGACAATACTTTGAATCAGTCAGCTGCGTTCGAACTGTTTAAAAACATCTGATCGATAGTAAACAAAGTGTAACCTCAAAATCAGTGAGCGATTCATAAACAATTTGTGCTTTATTGCAAAATAATTATAATTTTATTGAATATTTTCCTAGAAAAAATTCAGTACAGAACGGTACTCTTATCAAATATACAGTTATTGATAAGTAAGCTTTATCGCTCGGTCGCTAACTATTCCTTTAGCAAATTCTTTCATTTTAAAAGGTAATCACAATTTTTCTCTCTTTTCATGAGATCTATTTGAAAGATTCATCACAAGGTAGATCGTGAGCGATATATGATACCGGTTCATAGGTATGGCGGTATAATGATTACTTTTAAATTATGTTGATTCTGAGTGTACCTTTGGTCTGATCGGTGATTTGATATTGACTCACAGACTGAATGCCATATAGATGATTATTAGTGCTTGCAATCGGTAATGGGTTGGGTGGCAAGTGCCATTTAACTTGATACGGTAACTTCTTTAAAAAATACTCACTAATGCAGAACTCGTTTTTCAGCCGTTTATCAGCTCGTTCAGCTGAGAAATTTGAACTGTAGGGCAGTGATGAAAGTGGTACATGCACCGTCTAAATTAGGATTGAAATCACATGATATGATATCCGCTAGCATGTCCAACTGTTTACTTCTGCTCCAATACTGTTCCAGGAAGACAGCTATAAACTCTACCAAAGATGTAAACTCATGGGCTCTACTCCGAAAAAACATCAGGGGTTCGCCAATTAATAAGCTGGTCAAACGAAGACGCCACATACTCCAAGAGGTAGGTGCAAGAGTTTGTACTAATTTTATCTGATCAATGAATGGTTGAGGTTGCAAATGGCAATCAGTATTATCAAATTTACCCAGTCCCTGCAATATACTATGTGAATTAATGCTATCTGCTTGAATCCATGAGGTCGTGTTGGGATATGACTTTCTAATACTGTTATTTTCTCCTGTGCCATCTGCCATTGATTATTATTTGTAATTTTATAGCATTTACTTCTTCTTTAGTTGAGTTAGTGGATTTTGAATTAGCAGAGTTCCATTTAAAGCCTTACAGGTTCTGTGTCTGATTAATGCTACCTTGCAGTTGGTTCATTTTGTGTACATATTAGTTTGTTTATTTTGCATAGCTGTAAATACTTAACATTTTAATCAACTGAGTTGCTAAATTTTGGTTAGCGACGGTAATTGTTTTTTTGATTTCCTGTTGGCAATCGGCTTTAATGCTAGTTGTTATTTCTTGAATAGGTGTAGTGGTTTGTATAGTTAAATTATCTATCCTTTCATTTAGTTCACAGGTAACCATATCAAACCTTTCCGATAATCCTGCCGTAACTTTATCCTGACTTTCCCTCTGTAGATTTATAATTGCTTTTAACTACTCTCTGTAATTCTCTACTTTACTATCAATAGTATCTAACCGCCATTCTATTGATTGTATGGCATCTGCTGTCTCCTTCATGCCCTGCTCTACTGTTTGTTTATTTGCCTCTTTAATTACTGTATTCTCCTTTTCAATTTCCTGCATCATGTTATCCATTGTATTCTGTAGCATAATAGTGAACATACTACTAGTTTGCTCCATTATTACCTTTTTGAATGGATCTAGCTCTGTGACTGAAAATATACTTTGTTTGCTCAGATGTGACTCGGCCTCTGGAGATACGGGATCTGCAGGCTGCTCCTTGCCCCCTCGAAGTTGATCTCTGCTATCCTCTGATTCAACGGTGTGTCAGCGGCGTTGATTCGAGTGGAGGATAGAGGTTGCAGACCTTGTGGATCGAAAACTATCAACCCGACACTTCCTGGTTCCCTTTCTCGTGGCGAATTGGCATCTACCATGGTGGGGTTTGATGTGCTGGGAGTCGACAAAGTGGGATCTGTACAACCGCCGTACATATATGAAACTTCGGAGTTTGCGGGAGTGTGGTTCATTATGCCAATGTGTTGAATGCTAATTAAAAAGTGATGAATAATATGCAAAATGCTTAAAGGACACAAACAAGGATTCACAGTGAAACAGTTATGTGCAAAGGGTTCGGATAACCCTAGACAAGGTATTTATACTTAAGTTTTTTATAATGCTCTAGCACTACAAAATTGGAATGTTGATTCCTGATCGGCTTATATACAAATATCAATGACTAGAACCAGCGGTTTAGGCCCATAAAATAATAATAGCTCTCTCTATAAATTATATTTTCCACAATAATAAAAAAAAATTCTTTAAAACAAATAATTTCTCCTTATTTAAAGCTATTGATTCCCCAAAAAGTAATACAAAAAGTAATCTGCCTGCGTTCCTCAATACTCTTATATCTATTATTCTATTATCTATCCACGACAAATTTCAATATGCCTAGACTTGTCTTTAGTGATTATCCACAATAAAGGTCTTGACTCAATTTCAATAATTATTTAATGAGCTCTGCTCTCATCATCAGTCCCACATTCGGTCACCATGTTCTTATATCACGTTATTTTTTATAGTTAAATAATGATTAGCCTCCTGCTTGGCATCAATCAGTAGAGCATGAGAAATATTTCAATACTTATAAAATCTGATCGTGGTTTTACTAGGATATAGTCTCATAAAAATCTGATCGGCCCAGATATGAGCTTCCACAATAATACTGATAATTATATAAAAAAAAAAAAAATATATATATATATATATTATATATATATATATATATATATATAAAACTTATCCTATAGTATTGATGAATATTTGATACAATAATAACAAATATCTCAAAAAATAAGTCAAAACAAAAATATATAGAGTGACAGAAATATATATAATATAACAAGAAACTTAATCAATAAAATATCACAGGTAATACTATTTTTTAGGTTCTATAGCACGAAATGTTACCATGTGCTTTCATTTCATGATCATATGCATCTATTTGCATGTAGCTTCGATATCAACTTGCTGATACTTGTCAACTTGGATGATTCTATTTCAAAAAATAAATTTCTCAAATCAGCATGAATAATTGATAAACTAATAATCCAAATATATATTAAATTCTTTGGTTTCCAATAGATTTCTTTATAATAAATATTTTTTATCTCAGGATGCGAGATTTGGCACCTGACGGAATAGATAGATCAATTCATCTAGTGAATCAGAGCTACATTATATTATTGCAAATTATATTGCAGAAATTAATGATCATATGAATATTGTATTAACGGCCTAGAACTTAGTATTCTTTGATTGATGGATCTTTTGATATATGGATTGATTCGTTACTATCCAATAAAATACCTTTTTATACTATCTTTACTCGCGCAAGTATTTTTACCAAATTCTTAATTTATCAAACCCTTTCGATGAGCTAGCTTTGATTCTTCTTTCATTTCGAAGCACTGAGGGCACCCTATCACTATTTCGAATATTTTTCACTCACATGCTGGAATTTTCTATGAGCTGCTGATGTTGATACAAACTCCTGGTGGTCCTGGATTATTTGTAGCCGGAGTCGTCTCTTCCAAGGGGTTGAAAAATTATTTAAAAATGACTTCTGCTTTACATTAGCATTACAAAGTCTTATGAAAAAATTCAATAATTCGATTTACTTTAAGTTATTAAAAGGTAGTATAGTAGGGATATTACGCTCTATAATTTTTGGTGACCTCTCATGGTGGTCGTTGGCAGGCAAGTGTTGAAGTTCTCTTTTCTAATTCACAATTTTCATTTCCGATCTCCAAATTTACATGAAATTTAAATATTCTGTTCCTCCGCCATCCATGTCTCAAATAGACCATACCAAACTATTAAATTATTATTGAATACTGTTTTGCCACAATAAGTTTCTGCCAAGGTGTTTGGTCAGATTCTACGTTATGCGACTCGGTCGATCATTAGGTCACCGATCAGTAGATGTTTTACGCTAACCTCAAATTTTCAATATTTTATATAATATTATACAGGTAGCAAAAATTATTTTCATTCCTATTCGGCTGTTGTACAATTTGGCCATGATGCCTGATATTATCTAATCTTAAACATTATCATCTTTGGCAATATTAGCCTATTATTTCACTTAGACCTATAGATTCCTTCAAATAGGAATTTTTATTTATCCATTCAGATTTTTGATTCACAGTTTTTAGCTGCGTTTTGTCGTTTTTTGTCACGTCGTGGACCCTGTCGTGTGATGTATTCCGATTGTGGTACTAATTTTGTAGGTGCCAAGGAACAGTTGCTAAAAATATCTCAACTTTTGAACTCGTCCGAGTTTCAAACCACATTGACTAGTCAACTTGCCAAAAACAAAATTGATTGGAAATTCATTCTCCCTGGTTTGCCGCATTTTGGAGGTCTGTGGGAGGCAAATGTCAAATCTGTAAAGTTGCATCTGTTCTGAGTAATTGCCAATCAACTTCTCACCTATGAGGAACTGTACACTGTATTGGTGCAGATTGAAGGTGTCCTGAATTCCCGCCCACTGTGTGTACTGAGTGAGGATCCGTGTGAACCGCTGGCTTTAACACCAGTCTTACACTGGCCATGGTGGCCTGCACACCAGCATGACTTAGACGATGATGGTGAGCAACAATCAATGCACGAGTGAATTTGTGATTGCTAGGCAACAATATTTGATGTTTATAATCAAAGGAAGCATTTGCATTCTGCAAAAGTCCACCAACTCTGAGCAGTGAATCGGAGTGAATGAATGTGACAAGGCTTTATAGAGCTATTAGGCAATAGCTCCTGATTTTGATGCAATGCTTCAAGTTCAGCAGAGAGGCTTCTTCTTGAATGGACTTGAAGATACAATTTTCAGCTTCTAATATTTCAGAGACAGCTAATGACCAAAGCGCGGAGGACTGATTTTGTTTCCTACAATTATGATGAACCGTAGAACTATGCCGTTGTACAAACGATTTTGTGATGGTGGAGCACTATCAATTATGCCTGAGATAACATCATTATGAGAAAGTAGTACTGATACCTTATCTTATTGATAATGATTTCCTGAACTGTGAATTGTGCTCCTGGGGGGTTATCTCTTTGATATAGTCCCACGTTATGAAGCTATTGTGAGAAGTTGTGGATTGTAATTCCTTCACAGATAATATGGTGTTTCTGGTATTTATAAGAGCAGTCTCTAAATTCCCTCTTTTGCGAATAAATTCACAAAAAATTAGGCCTTCCGGCTCGCAAAATTACTGGGTTCAAACCTCAGCTCTAGCTCAGTGGTAGAAACATGAATTTTATAAGTACAAATAATCACCATAAGGTTCAAGGACCAGTATTGATAATTCTTACCGCTGCTTCTATGAAGTTCTTGAAGAATACCAGTAAGGAAATTAAAAAAATATTTGATGAC
>NW_024092850.1:0-14754 GCF_014356525.2 Nilaparvata lugens | reverse complement strand
GGATAGATGAGGTCACCAACCAAACCACCGGATGGACTGATCCCGCAATTCGAGGAGGAGGAAGAAGAGGATAACTTTCCAGGGAACCAAGGACTCAAAGTACGAGAACAACCAGGTAAAATGGAAACTGTTGAACAATTATTGCTGAGTGAATTCAACACAGACATAATGAACATGAAGAGTATCTCTTCGGAATTCAAGGAATGGGCTTCGTCAGAATTTAAAAAAAACAAGGTTTCCAGAGCCGAATATGATAATTTCTTAGAATTAGTTCAAAAATTAGCATTGGTAATCGTGAAAGTAGAAACGAGAGCAGTTACTATTAGCCAAATAAGTGATACTTTAGGGCATCCGAAAATTCATGACTCATTACAGGACATAAGCAAATCTGTTCAGGAAATTAAAAATAAAGACAGGCCTATTACTTACGCAGACATGATACAACTACCGAAAAAAGCTACTTCAAGCGATCCCCAGTCCAATAATCAAGTCAGGAAAATCCTTCCAAAAGAACAGGTAGTCTTAATTAAACCCTCAAATTCCACCGGTAATGAGAAACAAGACAGTGAAAAAATAAAAGGAACACTGAAAACCAACATCGCGAGAAAGGATAACATTAGAATAAAAAAGACAGTACCCGTTAGAGGAGGAGGTTTACTCATTGTTCTGGATTCTCTAGAGGACAAAAAGAAATTATTGAAGAATAAAGCTGTGAATAATGATCAAATCAAGATAACTGAGCCCCAAAATAAAAAACCAGGATAATTGTTTATGATGTTCCATCTGATCTCACTAACAAAGAGGTAACTGAAGAAATATATAACAAAAATTTTGTCAATTCAGGAATAGAAAAACAAAAATTTGAAGAAGGTTGCAAGCCATCATTCAAATTAGGGCCGAAAAACAAGGATTCCGTGCATTGGGTAGTAGAATGTGAACCCGAAATTAGGAAAGCAATAATTAATAAGAAAAAAATATTTATAGATATGACATCATGTAGAGTTAATGATTATCATGCAGTGCAAAGGTGCTATAAATGTCAAGTCTATGGGCACATCACAAAACATTGTAAAAAGGAAGAAGATATCTGTGGTCATTGCTCCATCACAGGGCACAACATCAAAACCTGCCCTTCAATCGATAAACCTCCAGTATGTTTTAACTGCAAAAGAGCTGATAAACCCTCAGACCACAAAGTAAACTATCTAAAGTGTCCCAGCTATGTGAAAGCATTGCAACAATCAATTGATCGAACAAATTATGGAAGTGCTTAAAAAGATTAAAAATAGAATTTCCAGCTCAAAATCATCAAATAAATTCACAGCATCAAATATAAAAATAGATATTCAAGATTTCCTATCATCTATTAAAAAACAGAATTAATAAAACAGTCAGCGAAAAGTAGGACGTCTTTGATTTTCAGCTTTGGTCAATATACAGATTTTAATTTATCATTAGCTCGCTGGAATAAAAATTGTTTACGTATTTCAGAAGGCGTTGCACATTCAATCAAGAAGAAAACGCTGAGTCAAGATGAATACAATAGCTTACCTACTGTTTATTTACGGAACGTAAATAATAGCTCAATTCGTTTTCATCTTGTTAAAAATTCATTGACATTGATATTAGCGCAAAATAATAACAATGAGGCTCAATTAGGTATCCGTGACCTCTTACTGGTAATAGACGAATATGCATCGATAAATAAATACAACATTACGATTGGAATAGATTCTTTTGATATTGACTCCGAGTTTACATGCTTGGACATTTTAAGTTTAGTAATTAAAACTAAAAACCTGAATTATGTATTCTATTACAGAGGAATAAACAATCTAAAGTTCTTGGATATACCACATGAAAACGATGGCTCTGAAGATTGTCCAAAAGGATACCTACCGTATGATTCTATTCTTTATGCTTATTTGAACAGTATGATAGAACTCAGGAACTTTATTCAACAGTATGATGTTCTGAATGCGGATTTATATAGGGGAGTACTATCATCACTGAATAGTAATATCTCTTCTTCAGCAGCATGTATTCAAGAGATAAGGCGAAACGAGATGAACATCTACGACAATCGACTTAAGACTTTCCTGTGGCCGACATCCACTACATATCGAATGGGCTTCTGTTTAGAAAATGAAGGAAAATACGTACCCTACAATGAAACAACAAAGTCATTCTTAACTAAGGAAAAGTATATTCTAGTCAGTAGAGACACCCAAATCATGCTGAATGCTGAGCTGCTGAAGAATATTCTAAAAGTTGACATCACAAATTGTAAGATGCCAAAAATAACTTGGATGGATGGAGTTCCAGGGTGTGGTAAAACTCACTTTATCCTTCAGCAACATACACCAGGTAAAGATCTCATTTTGTGTCAGACAAGAGCTGGAATAAATGAAATTAGGCAAGAGGTGAATAGAATTCACAAAAATAAATATGAAAGAATAATTAAACAGGATTATAGAACAGTTTCATCTTTATAATAAACGGATCAAAAAAGCAGTACAAACGTGTTTTCATAGATGAAGCAGTATTAATGCATGCAGGTTTCGTGGGATTTGTCTCATCTCTCGCTGGTGCTTCTGAGATTATTCTGCTAGGAGATTCAAACCAAATACCTTACATAGAGAGAAGTAAATTAACAGCTGAATGGTCACACATTTCATCTCTCTGTGAGAAGAGAATCCATCAAACAGTAACTAGAAGGTGTCCAATAGACGTCTGCTACATCCTTTCCAGCTACTACCAGGACATTAGTACGAAAAATGAGGTCCTGTTATCCGTCAGACCTCCAATAACAAATGGAGAACTTGGACCACTTGAACCTAACACTCTGATTCTTACATTCACTCAGCTCGAGAAGAAAACAGTGCTAGAAGAGCTGCAATCAAAACTTCACCCTTCAGTTAAAGTCCATACAATTCATGAAGCACAGGGCTTAACTCACAAGAATGTAGTTCTGATAAGGAACAATAAAAAACAACTTGGAATATATAACAGCACACAACATGTAATAGTAGCAATGAGCAGACACACACAAACCTTCAGATATATCACAACAGGGCAAGAAGATTTAGTGCTGACCCTAATTCGAAAACTAAAGGATGTTAGTGAAGAGTTCTCTTAAGCTGGAATGAAAGAAACATGGAAGGGATTAATGAGAGTTTAAATAATGAGTAACAACAACTTATCAAATTTGCTCAGCTTCGAGGATCTTGATTATTTTGAAGAAATAAACGATGAAGTGATCAACAACAGTCAACAACTTTGTGCAGCATTGAGTTCTTGTGATTTGAGCATCTTCTGTCTCAATATAAGGAGTATCAGAAGAAATTTTGATGAGCTGATGATTCAATTGTGCGACATTAATTTTCTTTTGATGTTATTATTCTAACCGAATGCTGGATTAGGACTGAATTTGTACTCCAGTCCATTCGAGGATATGATGTATTTTCCACCATAAACAACCCATTACAAAATGATGGTGTAGTTGTTTATGTTAAAGATAGTATAAATGTACAATGTGTTGAGCTACATATTAACCAGGCAAATGTCCTACATATTCGGTTGGATGCAGCAGACAAAAAGTGGAACATCCTTGCAATATACAGATCACCGTCCTTCAATGATATTACAGATTTCCTGAGTGACTTGGAATCGATCCTGAATGAATTAAGAGGGCAACAAGTCATATGTGCCGGAGACATGAATATTAACACCCTTCAAATTCGTCCACATCATCAATTGAATGACTACTGCGATCTTCTAAGCGAGCATGGGCTCAGACTCTGCATTAAACAAGCAACCAGAACTACAACAGAAACTGCTTCTTGCATAGATCACATTGCTACCAACTCCAGAGATAATCTTTTTCCAATCATTTATGAATCAACAATAACTGACCACTTCACCACAATTCTAGGAGTGCAACATATTTCGAGAAATAGTGCAAATGAAACTGGAACACATGAAATAAACGAGAAAATAGACATTAATAGCTTGAAGAATGAACTACTGAATGAGGAGTGGATTCATGTTTTAGAAGATAATAATCCAGATACATCTTATGACACCTTCTTATCAACTCTGAGACAACATATACAAAATAATATCAAGCAGCATCGGCGGCAGAAGAAGTACAAACCCATCAAACCATGGATCACCAGAGGTATAGTAGCAGCAATAAGAACCAGAAATCTACTCAACAAAAGAAGAAAGGAAGACCCAAACAACATTAACTTAACCAACTTCTATCGTCGGTATAGGAATACACTCACAGCTTTAATTCATGAAACAAAGGACCAATACTATAGAGAGAAATTGTATGAAGCTGGAAAGGATAATAAAAAAATGTGGAAAGTAATCAAAGATGCTACTGACTCTAAATCAAAAACAAAATGAAATTGAATGCTATTAAAATAGATGATAGGATTTTCAATCTAAAGGAAAATCCAGAAACTGTGCTCAACCACATGAATAACTTTTTCACAAATGTAGGTGAAGAAATGGCGGAGACAATAATAGATTCCTTAAGAAAACCACTAGACCAAATCATATCCCAATATAAACCTGTTACAAGAACTCTACACTCCATCTACTTTCACCCAGTAACTGAAGATGAGCTTCTTGAAGCTATTAGTAGTTTGCGAAATGACAGTGCTCCAGGACTTGATGGAATCAATAATAGAACATTGAAGTCGATAAAAAATGTAATTGTAAAACCATTAATTCACATATTTAATTTAAGTCTGTCAAAAGGAATTTTTCCAAAAGCTATGAAAGAGACATGTGTTAGACCATTACATAAAGGAGGCGACAAAACAAATGCCACCAATTACAGGCCTATTTCACTTATAAGCAATATTTCTAAGATTTTGGAAAAACTGGTAAAGAAACGTCTTGTGAATTACATGGAAAAAAACAACTTACTATCTAGGAATCAATTTGGTTTTCGTGAGGGGAGGAGTACAGAAGATGCGGTATTAGAATTGTCAAATTTTGTCACAGATAAGCTAGAAAATAACAAAAAATGTGCAGCAGTGTTCCTGGACCTAGCAAAAGCTTTTGACACTGTTAATCACAGTTTGCTGCTGAAGAAATTAGAAGCCATGGGAATTAGAGGAGTTCCTCTAGCATGGTTTAGATCATACCTCTGTGACCGGCGTCAAAAAGTCAAAGTTGAAGAACATCTCAGTTCAGAGGAAACGATGAAGTTTGGGATTCCCCAAGGAACAGTTCTTGGGCCAATTCTGTATTTGGCATATGCAAATGAGCTATGTTCAATTAAGATAAGAGGAAGAGTAATAGCTTTTGCTGATGATACGTGTATACTATTTGAAGGAAACACCTGGGAGGAAGTTTTTAATCTGGCACAGGAAGAATTGATCAAAGTCGATAAATGGTTAAGAGAAAATTTGCTTACAGTAAATGCAACAAAAACGAAATTTTTAGCCTTTTCTCTGACAGAACGGACGAGACCACCGGATTCTTCAATAATCCTGCATCACTGTGGAAGCACCAACAACCCGTGTGATTGCCCTTCAATTCAACAAGTCAATGAAATAAAATATTTAGGAACAATAGTGGACAACAAATTCAAATGGGACAAGCACATTAATCTATCAATTACCGGATCAGGAAGCTTCTCTACAAATTCTATCAACTCCGTAAAATCCTCAACTATGAGACATTAAAAACTGTTTATTTTTCTTTAGTGCAATCAATTTTAAGATACGTCATAATTATCTGGGGAGCTACGAATTTTACACATGTTGAACCTCTCTATAAACTTCAAAAACGAATACTAAAAATAATAGGCTTCAAGGAGAATCAATTCCCCACGAACATTCTTTTCAAGGACAGTAAAGTACTGAGTGTAAGACAACTCTACATCCAGGCTATCATCACGCGAATGAGGAGAAACAACGAACACATAAGACTGGCAGATCATAACCATCAAACAAGGCAGAGAAACACGTATTCAATAGTACCAAGGATGAACACTACATTTGGGCAAAGAAACTACACATATTTGGGACCAAAAATTATAATTCAATACCAAGTTACATTAGGGAAGAATTCAATAGACACAGGTTCAAGAAAAGTTTATTTTCCTGGTTGGTTGATATTGGAGTGGAAAATTGTGAAAATTTAGTTAGACTGTAAATATTGAAACTATTTATTCTTCATTCCACTCTTTACTGTTTTTCATTTTTCTAAAAATAACCTTTCTTATTATTATCCTTAATAGAACATTAATATTTATTTACTAATTCCATAATTTTGTTTGTTTGTATTATACATTTTTACTAATTTTATTATAAAAAACTTTAATCCCATATCAGTGAATGAAGTTTGTAAATAGTAATTATTACACGCAATAAGCAACTAATTACTTATACCCCAACACATATAATATATAGTGGGGTGTATATTTATTCATTGAAATTATCATTTATTCATTGTTGAAACACCGCTGATTTATGTAGTTATATTACAATACTATATTATCAATATTCTAATGTTGCATTCAATCTTCATTGTAATTAATAAGTTTTCATAATATGTGAAATTTGCTGCATAATTGGCTGTTGTACTGTAATTTATTGTAGATTCGTGTATGAACCAGAATGTATTGTAACTTACTTGAATAAATTTGAAATAAATTTGAAAATTTGAAATTTGAATAATAATAATGAGTTTCTGTTCATAACATGGTCATAAGTATGGCCACAAGTGAACAAGTCAAGAACATAAAAAACTGTCATAAGACAGGTCAAGAACAAAAATACATATCAAACACAAAAAGCAGCAAGCAGAAGAGGCAGCAAGACTAATGCAAGAAGTATCTACTTACAGTCTGAGGATCACAATCATAGAACTCCCTCATAGAATAGAAGGGGTTCTCCTGAAGGAAAGCCCTCAGTCTCCTCTTCAAGACTGTCTCTGGCAGAGTCCTGGCTGAAACTGGCAGCTTGTTCAAAATTTTAGCTGGCTGGTAGATGAGGCTGCTCTGGGTCCTCCTCAATCTACAATATGGCAGGTCCAGCCTCAGCCTGCCTCTGGTGCCATGATCATGCACATCACCCCTGGTAGGCAAAGTATGGACACTGTGAAATGCCTTTATAGCTGACCTGTAAATGTAAAGATTGAATACAGTGAGAATCTTTTCACTCACAAAAAGAGGCTTACAATGCGCTAAAAATGCTGCCCCACAAAGAATCTGGATGGCCTTCTTCTGCACCAGCAGTACATCTTTTACCTCAGAGGCACCACCCCACAAGGTGATGCCATAGGCCATCACACTCTGAAAGAAGGCAAAGTAACACATGTGGAGATGGGCCTCTGGTACACAGGCTCCAGTTTTTTCAGGCTCCTGAGCAAAAACAGCACCCTGCTCAACCTGCCACAGACTACCTGAATGTGCCCGCCCCAGGAAAGCTTACGGCCCAGAGTGAAGCCAAGGAGCTTCACTGGAGGGGAATCATAATGTACTCCATTCTTGAGGCCAAACACAATTCTCTGGGTCTTCTCACTATTGAGAAGGAAGAGATTTGCCCGAAACCAGTCTGCAACAGCCCTCTCAGAAGCACACATCTTTCTGCCCAGGTCAGTCATGTCACCACTGATATCCAGCATTGAGGTGTCATCAGCATAACACACCACAGTCCTGTCTCTTAAAAGGGCAACATCATTAATCATGATGAGAAACAGGAGAGGCCCCAGTACAGAGCCCTGGGGGACCCCACAGCTCACTGATCTGACTTGAGACCTCACACCATTCGCCAGCACTATCTGCTCACGTCCTTCCAGGTAGGAATGGAGAAGCATCCGAGGGCTGTCACCAATTCCATACGAAGCGAGCTTGGCCAAAAGAGTAGCATGGTCCAGGGTGTCAAATGCCTTGCTAAGGTCACACAGTGTGAGCCCAGCAAGGCCTCCCTTCTCAAAACTTGCATGGACCTAGAGAACAATATGTTCAACAGCCTCCACTGTCGACTTCCCCACTCTGAAGCCAAACTGTGTACCTGCAAACAGATTATTCAACTCACAAAATTCATAGAGTTGCTCAGCTATCACCATTTCAAATATTTTGGACAAAATAGGCAAAATTGAAATGGGCCTATAATTATTGGGGTCACCCCTATCACCCTTCTTGAACACAGGTATTACCTTTGCCAATTTAAGCTGGTCTGGAAATATAGATTGAGACAAACATATGTTAATACAATATGTGAGTGGGACAATTATGAGCTCAATTATACTTTTCAAGAAGCTACTAGACATAAAGTAAAAGTCCTTGCTGGTTGAGGTCTCCATTCTGCTTGAGATCCTGAGGATGTCCTCACAGGTTACTCCACGCCAAGCGAAAGCTGCCGCTGGTGGTCGCCTGATGTCTTCCAGCAGCTCCAGTGGTGTTTTTGATGCCTCTCGTGATGCCGCTATATGTAGTTCAAAGACTGTGGAGCATACTGGGGGAAAAGCAGCATTTATGGCATACCATGCACTATTTGTCTCACATTTGAGATATGGCATAGTAGCATGGGGTTCAGCACCACCTTGCAAAAGTCCTCGTCATTCAAAAAACAGTGCTGAGAGCAATACTAAAGAGCAATACTGAGTAAGCACAATGGAACACTGCAAGCCGCTGTTGAAGAAACACATTTTACTCACAGTGATTTCCATATAAAAATATCCTGGAGACAATAATCTTAGCAAAGAAGTCAAAACCCGCACTAAGAGGTGACAGACATGGTCTACATACTAGGAATACCAAGGACATAGACCTTCCAATGCACCGTCTCGCTAAATTCAAGGACTTTCCAGCTTACACAGGAGCCTTCTTCTTCAATAAACTGCCCCTCATACTGAAGAACATTGAGGATGATACTCACTTTGCCAAGGCACTCAAGTGCTACCTGATAGAGAGACCGTACTACACCACAACGGAGTATGTGCAGGAGCATACATACAGTCACTACACGGGACGAATGGGGGACCAACAAGACTAACGCGAAAACCCCATTGAAGGGAAGATATCTGACGATTCCCCGGTCACCAAACTGTGGAGAAGACTGGACAAGTAACAAGCAAGTAAGTAACAGACTGTCTTTGGTGCTTCATATCCCTCCTCTTGAGACTGCAACGTTTCTGGTACTCCACTGCAGGTATGCTGGTTCCCTTATATGCTGCCTCCCATTGTTTCTCAAGTAAAGTGAGAAAATATCTCCAAATTATGTATAATGAAAAAAAACATTGTTATTGAAATTTCAAGAATCATATCAGTTCACATTTATTAAATTTATTCAATTGAGCTAATAAGCCAATAATCTGAAGTTGGGATACTGAATACTGAAAAAATCTGGTAACTGATAATCAGAACAACAAATGAATCATAAAAATAATATCGGAGAATCAACTCCAAACCTTGATAATTCCACCAATTCACACTTGATTCATTCATTCAGTCAAACTATAATTTAATAACAAATTGTAAAGATATTCTATCTAATTATCACCAAACTAATAGCTGACTACTTTCAATTCTTGCAATTTTGACTCTTCAAATAGTGTTGTTTTCAAAAAGTGTTCACTCAGAGTCAGTTTGATTGTCATCTTCACATCGCAATATCACAATCAAAAAGGCTCTGAATTTTGTCCTCAGCGAGCTGATAAAAGTTATTTGGGTTAATAACTTTTCTTCTGCTTCATATTTCCAAGATTCTATTTAATTATATCAAAATGTTTTCCTCCGTGGTACGTCCATTGACCAGAAAAGTCCTTGCCCGATCAGGTAAATGTATTTTAATTGTATGATTTAGTAATAAAGTTCCCAAAACTTCACAACTCGTAGTCTTCGGTCTAATCTGGAATAATCTGGTCTAATCTTGAATGGATCATGAACACTATCTATTTAGTATTAGTCCAATTAAGCTTTTAAAACTTATAATGTAGCAAGGAAATTGTAAATTCAACATTCTTCTTCCCATTAAACCTTTATTTTAATATTTGAATTGATACAGCAAAAAAAGTTTTTTACTAACCCTACTTTTTATTTGTATCCTATTTTATAAAAATTTTATACGTATCATTAGTTTTTGTAGTGGTTCACGTAATGATTAGGCCTATGGTTGTGCATAAATTATGAACTTAAGACTTCACTAACTTTACCTGCTTAAAAAATCAGATTAATGTTGATTAGGCTTATAGACTAATAAAAAATAAGTATTAATAAGTGCCGGTGCTCTATTTAATTTTTTCGTAGAGCGTTCTAACTTACACATTGTTTTGTAATAAAACTTGAAATTTGTATTACACTCAAACACCAGTCTCGGCAAACAATAGGTCACCAAGTGAGTAAATTGTCGTTATTAGTTCGTAGTGTGCTCATTACACTATAGTAAGGTCTAAGTTATAATGGCAGTAAAGAAATATAGGAGATCATTTTTGCTCATTATCTGCGAATAGGCTAGTGTGCCACTCGGGTCTATAGCCCAGTAGCCAATTCTATAGTACCTACTTACTTTTACTTCGGTCATCCCAAAAGTCCTAAGTCCAAGGAGTCGTCATAATTATTTAGTGAGGTCCACGTTATAATGGCAGAGTTTGATCAGCAATGTTGTTTGCTATCATTCAACAAAGGGGATAGCGCTATATATTTATTGCTTTGCTTTGTTGCCAGATCATCTTCGAAAAATGTAAAATTTATAATTAATTAAAAAAATTAATTATGAAAATTCATTATGAAATTGTTGAAAAATATAATTTCTTGCTTAATAAAATACAAACCTAATTGATTAGGCTATTTAAAATGAGAATGAACAGTTAATATTACATCAATAAACCTGTGTCAGCTACCCCCTATCGAAGGCATTGAAGGCAAGGCAGAGAATCGGCAAAGTTTTTTCCTATCTTTCTCCACTGTCATAATAACGTGGACCTTACTATAGTGTTTTTACTGGTGTCTCAGTGACACCAACCTGAAACTCTCAGGATAAATGGGAAATGGGTAGATTCATTGCATATAGCTAAAAGGTCTGTTGAATTATTTAATAAGATATTTCTCCATATAAATATATACATAGCCTACACCGTGTCCCACGAAGATCCCACGTTTGATTTTATACTACCTGCCCATTCATGCACCGAACTTTTTTAAATTTTACTCAGTTTACAAAGTAGGTTCTGAAAATATTCTTGGAAAATATCAACTCCCTAACTTTCGCAGAAACAAAATGGCGGCATATTGAAAAACGATTCTCTAAAAACATTATTAAAAAGGTGCTTTTGGTTTTATAAGATATTTTTATTTTTGCACTTTAGGGCAATATGACTTCTAAATTAAAAAAAAAAACTAGAACATAGCCCAATGAAAAACCTTAAAGTCTAAATTTATTCAAATTGAAATCCATCCATAGCAACACACTGATAACAGCGCTTTGAATTGAATTGAATTGAAAATTTCTTTATTCATCAAAATGCACAAAATACATCTGAACAGTGTCAAATTACAAAAATAATTATTAATATCGTCACAAAATCATCCTTTACACATACAGAAGTCAAAAATTCTGATAAAAAACAAGATTCTAAAATCTTACAGTCAAATTGACATACTCCTGCAAAGAGTATAGAGATAGTCCCACCAAATATTCCTTTAATTTTTTTTTGTAGGTATTCAACCTCCTCTAATTCTTTCAACTCTCTAGGAAGTATATTGAAAAATTTCTCCCCATAAAAAGTGTTTTTTTCTTAAAGAAATTCAATCTATGCCTCTCCTCGATCCTTCCAAATCTGGTGTTGTAGCCATGTGTTTCGTTTCTTGATCCTGTTGACGAGCATTTTTTAAAGTACATGACTACGTCAAAAATATATTGCCCATAGATTGTTAAGATTCCAAACTGTGGAAAAACGAGTTTTACTGAGTCTAATCTTTTTAACTTCATTATTATTCTGAGAGCTCTTTTTGTTGTAATAGTATCTTATCAAGGTTACTCTTGGTTGTACTTCCATAGATAGCAAGTCCGTATGCCAGATGAGAATGTATTAAAGAGTGGTACAGGGATTTCATTGTCTGTATACTGCAGATATCTGTCAATTGCCGCAAAGCAAAAAGGCGGGGGATATCTTTTTTACAACCTGAGAAACATGTTTATCCCATGATAAGCTGCTATCAATATCAAGGCCTAAGAATTTTGTGCCATCCACTAATTCTAAGGTTTCGCCATTTATTTCAACATTTGGGGACCAATGATTAATTCTTTGCCTTGTAGAAAAAGGAACTACAATAGACTTGCTGGCGTTTAAAAGAAGATTCCTATTATTTAGAAATTTATTAATGGAATACAAGCCAACAGCGGATGCTGCTTCAATCTCTTCAATGGATTCACCCGAGAAGATGATGTTTGCATCATCAGCATAGAGACAAACAGAAGCTTTCCCCTGGACCACCCTAGGCAAGCCTTTGATGTAGCACAGGAACAATAAAGGACCCAATATTGAGCCTTGAGGGACACCATATTTCAGACTCCTCAGGTCAGAGCGGTATCTGATTTTATATTGCAGCGCATGCGTCTCTTCAATATGCTCTATCTCAACAAATTGTTGTCTATCCTTCAGGTACGATTCAAACCATGTCTGTTCTATTCCATTTACACCTAGAGTTTTCAACGTATCTATCAAAACATTATGCTTCACACTGTCAAAAGCACGAGTCATATCCAAGAATATGCCAACAATTTTCTCCCCTTTGTCGATTGCATTTACGATAGAGTTAATGAAATCGACTCCAGCCGTTATCGTGGACTTTTTAGAGCGAAAACCATGCTGTTCTTTGTCCAAAATGTTATTTGTTTCTAATATTCTATTAGCTGCATGTACACCACACGTTCAATAATTTTAGAAAATACTGATAAAATAGATACTGGCCTATAACAAGCAGGTTCTCTGACATCACCCTTCTTAATATTGGAAAAACCCTGGCTACCTTTAAAATGTTTGGAAAATGGCCCGATATCAAGGAGGAATTTATTATATGAGCCAGGGGTTTAATTATTGCCGGCAAGACTTTTTTAACTATTGTAATTGGGATGTCATCTGGCCCTGAAGAAAGTTTATTTTCAAATGACATTATTATTTTACTAACTCATATTCTGAAATAGTTTTGAATCTGAATCTCAGTGTGGATTGACAGTTTGGATAAATCGGGGTTTCAACAGGTTCACATCTATCAGGAATATTGATATGACAAACTTATCTACTGCTGTAACAAAGAAATCATTAAATATTTTAGTTATCAGATCAAAGATGGCGTCGGTTGTGCTCCTGTTTTTTCTAAAGCCGTATTGGTATTCATTGAACAATTTTTTTTTCTAGGTAGGGTATAAGTCTCCTAAGAAAAGCAATTTCGTAATCTAAACTTCACTACCACGACCAATCTAACGGCCATGAAGTTTGTCATTTAACTAATTGCTTGACATTATTTGCGAAATGAGGTGGAGCACCATCTTGTTGGAAGATTGCTTGATCCATTTCTGGTACCATCAAATAATGAGCCTAGACTACCGCAACGAAGTAACAAATTAGATAATAACTTATGAAAGTATTTTATATAGGAAGCGAATTCTTAAATTTCTCAAAATGCCGCCATTTTTTTTCTATGAAGTTTAGAGAGTTGTAATTTTCCCAGAATATTTTCAGAACCTTCTTTGTAAACTGTGTAAAATTTCAAAAAAGTTCGGTGCATGAATGGGCACGTACTATAAAATTTGTAAACCTCTTCGTGGGACACCCGGTAGTATATACAGAGTGAGTCATATGTATGGGAACCCTTTAATAAGTTGAAGACTGTTGCACCATCTTGTTGGAAGATTGCTTGATCCATTTCTGGTACCACATTTATGGTACTGTAACTGTCAGGATTGGTCGAATACTCCACCTTTTTAAGTGCAACTGAATTTCAACCCCTCATAAAGGGGTGACTTAGGGGTTTTAACTCGAATATTTTAAATGTAAACACCCATTGTGTGGTACATAATTTAAAAGTCTTTTTAAAACAAGAAAGATGGCATCTATAAGATGTTCTATGATATCTGTATCCAAAATGGCGTCTGATTTAAAGTTTAAAGTAAAAACTAAAGCTGTAATCAACCGCCATTTTGGATACAAGTATCATAGAACATATTTTTTGATGTCATCTTTCATGTTTTGAAAAGGCCTTATAAAATTATCTACCACACAATGGGTGTTAACATTTAAAATATTTGTGTTACAACCCTTAATTTCTTTAAAAAACTAAAACTTAATCAGCCGCCATGTTTGATACAAACATCATCGATTTTTTTATCGATGTCATCTTTCTTGTTCTGAAAAGACCTTCAAAATGATGTACCACACAATGGGTGTTTACATTTAAAATATTCGAGATACAACCCCTAAGTCACCCCCTTATGAGGGGTTGAAATTCAGTTGTACGTCAAAACAAAAGATAGAGTATTCGACTACTAACTTTTCCTGGAAGTAACAGTATTATATCTACAACAGTCTCCAACTTATTGAAGGGTTCCCCTACATATGACTGTATATTATATACACGGTAATTCTGTAGCTTTGAAACAAGGTTATAGGTTATGCACTAGGTTATATTTTTGCATTGATTTTCTGTAATTGAAACTTACAGTTTCTAAAGTTTTATAAACTTTGAGTTCTACTTATTTTTATGTCGAAAATTTCCAGGACAATCTA
>NW_024092849.1:0-13327 GCF_014356525.2 Nilaparvata lugens | reverse complement strand
AACAGATGTAGAATGTGAATTCTAAACTTATAAGTTATAATTTTTTGATGACATGTCTGTGGAGATCGATATTGAACAGGGCGTTGTTTTCGTGACTTTCAACTTTGCTTTTCCTGTTCAGCCCTTTCTTCTCTTCTGAAAAATGGCTGGCTACAAATGTTGTCGTGGAGTTTTGCTCTAAATCATTTTCGTTTATTAATGTTTTAGATTGAGTTTTATATAAATTTTTGTGCAAAATTAGCTATTAGTGTAGTAAAGCCAATAGCCACTGTGTTTCAACTGTAAACTAGATAAGTATTTTAGTTCGTAGTTACTTGAAATAATTAGGCTTGTAAGTTATTGTTCTTTGTATATTTCTGTGTTTTGCCAAAATTTCATCTGAAGATTATAAGTTAATTTGCTCTGAAAACTGGATTTCTCATTCATAGGCAATAGATCCATTCACAGTTTATCAAGAATCTATTTTATTGGAGCCGACAACTGTCCTTAGGTTGATAGGTGTTAAATGCTATTCCAACCGTTTAAGGAAAAATTGGTAGCACGGCAAATGTTACCCCTGTGGTGGGACAGAATTACAAAATAAATATGTCCCAAATGGTTCACTATGAAATCCCTGGTTATAAAAATTATTAGTGGATAGATATCTTGATAGGTTATGAATGGTTTGTTGCTGAGTGGGAGGTCGGTTCAAGAGAGATCAAGTTTTAATGAATCAGTGCATATTACAAAATGGCAAACATTAAAAATGATCTGAATCTTATAGCATTCTTAACAAAAAAGTTTGATGAGCAAAATGCTAGATTTGATGAGCAAAATGCTAAGTTAGACCAAATGTTTAAAAATCAAAATGCTAGGTTTGATGATATGAAGCAAGAATGTACTAGCATTAGACTAGAGCAGGTTAGTATAAACCTTCTATTGAAAAATGCACATGAAACATTGAAAGATAGTCATGAAGATGAAAACAAATTGAAGCATGATAATAGTAGTGTTGAGATTCAAGATCAATTAATTCAAGTTTCTGACAATGTAGGCCTAGTTACTGTTGTTGAAAAAGTCAACCTTAGTGAGACAGTAGAATTGAGTAAAGAAGTAGGTAGGGAGTTGTCTTCACTGAAAGTCAACTATCATGAAAGTGATATTGCTACATTGAAGGTTAGGAAAACTATTAACAAAGTGAATGATTACATGAGACAGGTTTCTGTGGAAGTTAGGAATAATGTGAACAAAATGAATGTTGCTTTGAGTCAAGTTGATGAGTTCAACTTTCAACTGAGAATTGAAAAGGTGTATGCAATGCATTCTCAAGTGAACATAACTAACTTTTGTAGGCAAAATGGCTTTGTTGAAACATATGAACCCATGAATAAAATCATGCTATTGAAGAAAACAAAACGCAAAGTTTCCATTGATGTATTAGTATTCAAAGGTTGTTTCAAGTTGCTTATTTACAAGATGATGACTGTGAGTCACATGATGAAAGGGTATTCCCCAACACACAATGATTAGGAATCCTGTGTTATGCCGGGATTCAGAATAGCATAATTGCTACACAGTGTATGGTAAGAGTCCATAATTGTGTCTTTTTTCTTTCCTGTAGCCTATTTTCTTGGCCCTTAATCTTTTCAATTTTCGATTCTTTCCTGTCTTTGTGTAATATTCAGTAAATTTCTTCTATGATGCATATCTTAACCAATCTTGTCCATAGTCATTTAAATTTGTATTTTTTCTGAAATAATATTAGAAGTTGAAATAGTAGCTTATTTTCCTAATCTTTAATTGTTGATAAAACTTAACTTTTCTAAAATCTATCCATTGTTGTGTAAATAATTGTTTGCTTGCGGTATATTTTTTCATCATGTATTACATATTTTAATCATGTCTATTTTTTTTTTAGGTATCATATTAGGTAATTAGGTTTTTCAGAGCAATTATGTCCCATGTTCTCATCTTTCATTGCATATTGTGCCATAAGCCATATGTAATTAGGTTATAGTTTTCTTCTGGGCTTTTAACCCATTTTGCATTTTATTTTTTCTTTGCTGTCCAATACTTTGGATTTTTGGTAGACAAGTAGGTGTGATTCTTTTAGAGGTGTGGGCGTGAACCACATATGGCTGGACTCGATTATCTGACCTACTTGTTTGCGATATAAAAACCTTATGACTGCAACAACAAATGTTTGTAAAAACTTTTGCATACTTTTGTTTTTGTGGTCCGATACTAGAGTCTGCTATCACATTGCCTTACAGACATCTAGGAACTATCCACCCAGTCACAATAGTCAACATTTTTTTTTCCTTCACCAGTTGTTTTTGTGGGAGTGATAGCTCACAATTATAACAAATTAGAGTCATACTTGGAATTTACAAAATTCCATAGTAGTATATTTTATTAAATATACTTCCTCATGAAAGTTCAGTACTGACATGTAGGATAGGCTCTAATTAATCTTTCTCTTCTTTGTATTGTTTTAGGGAATTTATTTACCCAATTTTCTTTTCCTCTTGTTTGTATTTTTTAGGGAACTTATTTACCCAGTATTTCATCTTGATCATCTTGTATCATAATCTTGAAATGTTTATACTTATTATACAGTCTTTAAATTTTAAATTATTTTAAAAAATAATTGGTTTAATTTAAAACGTTGTGTTATATTATCAATTGAAATGAGTTAAAGGCTAAATTTTTCTAAAGTGTTTTGTAATTGATATTTTTTTTTCAATTTTAAAACTGTTTGTTCTATAAATTTTGATATGATTGATTATCGTTTGAAATGGATGCTGGAGTGTATGTAGAATTTTTAGTGGGGTTTGTTGATTAGAATTTTGCTGGTATGTGATTGTTTTTTTTGAGATGGAAACCCATTATTGCCTAAAGAAGGAATAACAGAGGTTATGACTTAGAGAGGCAGTAATGAGATAATATTTTTTGTGTTGATTAATAATGTTGATTGCCATAGATGCAAAATAATGTTGATTGCCATAGATGCAAAATGATGATTACTTATGAATATTGTTTGCCTTTGAAGCAAAATATTATTGATGTTTTGAATGGTTTCTTGTTTAATGATTGATAGTAAAGTTTTGTCATGAAATGTAGTTTGTGTTTAGAACATTGAAGAGTCGAAATAAACTATAGTATCCAACAAACGATGATTAATAATATTAAATAATTTGCTTTTTATACAATTTTTGAACAAAATTAAAACTAAATAATTTTGAAACCCTGAATGATAAATCATAATGTGAAATGAACATGCTATAAATGAAATGTTATATTAAATAATAATGAAATGCAGATATATTATGAAATGATTGAATAGAAGACCAAATGTCTGAAATTATTGAAATATGTATTGAAATTAAATTTTTGTTGTGTTGTTATGATGTTTGTTTTTTACAATTTTGATAATGATACAGGGTGTTATGAAATTATATTTCTATTTTGAAGAATGGATTAAAATTTGATATTTGAACAGTGAATAGATGAAAATGAATGATTTTTTTTTTAAATTTATCATTGATATGTCCATATTTCACAATTTATGTATTGCTGACTGTATAATAAGATGTTAACAAATTTCAATTTCATAGATACTTAAAATAATTTTTATGTGTATTAGATTGTATTGATAGCCTAATCAAAGTTTTTCTTCTTAGTTTATAAGCATTTTAAGATAACAGGTACAGCACAGACATTAACATTGAAATAGTTATCATGTGAATCTCGAAATCAGTAACAAGTGAACGCCATGAAGAGTGTTAAGAACATTTGGGTGATTTTCAAACTAGTGTGACATAACTACGCCAATATCTACGCCAAAATCTACGCTGCGGCCTACACCAATAACTACGCCAATATCAACACCAATAACTACGCCAAAATCAATGCTGATGCCTACACTAATACCTACAACAATATCAACACCAATAACTACGCCAAAATGCCAAAATCTGCGCCAATGCTGCACCAATGCCAATAGCTACGTCAATGCCTGTGCCAATGCCAAAATCTGCGCCAATGCTGCACCAATGCCAATAGCTGCGCCAATGCTGATGCCAACACCAAAATCAACACCAAAATCAACGCCGATGCCTGTGCTGATATCAATGCCTGCGCCAATGCCAATAGCTACGTCAATGCCTGCGCCAATGCCAAAATCTGCGCCAATGCTGCACCAATGCCAATAGCTACGCCAATGCCTGCGCCAATGCTGATGCCAACACCAAAATCAACGCCAATGCCTGTGCTAATGCCAATGCCTGCGCCAATGCCAATGCCTGCGCCAATGCCAATATCAATGCCGATGCCAAAGCCGACACCAAAGCATACACCAATAGCAATGCCAATGCTTATTGCTGACTCTGTATCTCAAACTTCAACACTACTGCATTACCTGGAGGTAATTGCCATCCATGTTCACATTCACAACTTTGAATTCAGAAGAACAGTCACAGTATCATGAAAGAATTGATTCAAAAAAATCCTCTCCTAAATTATTCCTGTATGCAGAACTCTAAACCTTGAAAGCTGAAAATATCAAAAAACCAAACCTTACCTAAATTAATCCTCACCTAAATTAATCCTGTATGCAGCGTCCATCTCTTTTCCAAAAAACGAATTACATTGTCATTTCAAGCCTGAAATGTACATTGTATAATTACAAATATGATACAAAATTTATGTGGCTCTGTATTGAATTTGGAATGCAGCCGTCTACTACAAACATGAAGCAATGCTAACTGAGATGTCACCTGTATCAAGTTTGGTATGCATCAGTCGACTACAAGTATCAGCCCAACACTACGTGCATCCAGATCAGCCCAACACTTAACGTCATCACATTGGAGTCACACTTAACTGAAAATCATACTGAGTGCCTTAACGGACTGTTTTCCAAAATGTGCATCAATAAAATCAACCGCGTCAATAGTGAAAGAAATGAACATTTTTTGATTTATTGAAATTTTATGTGAAAATTAAATGTAACAATTCATCAATTCATTAAAAAAAAAAAAAAAAAAAAAAAATAATAATAATAATAATTTTTTATTCAACATACTAAATTTTTTTTTATGCAATAAAAATTAAATTTTTCTATCTATTAAATTTATGTGCAATTTCAAAAAACTATTCTTTACATATTAAACTTTCTGTTGAGATATTTTTCTTTAAATTATAAAGCTAAATCAAAAGTAATATTGATATTCTATATTTTGAGATATTGTTTGGAAACATATAACAAATGCTATTGATGAATTTTTATAATAATTTTCAATATTTTTGGATGACATGTATTGTTTTTTCTAGAAAAAATTGTTACTGTTCTCAAATTTAAATTTCAACAATTTTCATTAGGGTCAATGTAAATTTTTTCTTTGAATTTTCAAACAGTAAAATTTTTTTATGTCAAGAGGGTGGTATTTGTAATATTACATTTTTCTTCTCACATTTGAATCGAATCTTCAATTCGAGATCTATGGAACTTTATAGTAAATGTCAGAGTTATCAATAGACGGATAAACTTTTTGACAGAGAATTTATTATCGTAAATGTTTGTTGCATTGTTCCATAATGTCACCGAGGCAGGGTTAACAAATTACTGGATAAATGGTTTATTTAAATCGAGATATATATAAAAATTTAAAATAACATTTTCAAAATAAAGTTTTATTGAGAACAGATGTAGAATGTGAATTCTAAACTTATAAGTTATAATTTTTTGATGACGTGTCTGTGGAGATCGATATTGAACAGGGCGTTGTTTTCGTGACTTTCAACTTTGCTTTTCCTGTTCAGCCCTTTCTTCTCTTCTGAAAAATGGCTGGCTACAAATGTTGTCGTGGAGTTTTGCTCTAAATCATTTTCGTTTATTAATGTTTTAGATTGAGTTTTATATAAATTTTTGTGCAAAATTAGCTATTAGTGTAGTAAAGCCAATAGCCACTGTGTTTCAACTGTAAACTAGATAAGTATTTTAGTTCGTAGTTACTTGAAATAATTAGGCTTGTAAGTTATTGTTCTTTGTATATTTCTGTGTTTTGCCAAAATTTCATCTGAAGATTATAAGTTAATTTGCTCTGAAAACTGGATTTCTCATTCATAGGCAATAGATCCATTCACAGTTTATCAAGAATCTATTTTATTGGAGCCGACAACTGTCCTTGGTTTGATAGGTGTTAAATGCTATTCCAACCGTTTAAGGAAAAATTGGTAGCACGGCACCATGTAGACAAATGGGACCAGCATTGGTTCCCTTCTACTTAATTAAAATCGCTCTTGGAGTTTTCAACAAATGTTTAATTTTTTTACATTTTATTCTCGGTTAGTGAGGGTCAGATCGTTTCTACAGAAAACAGAATATTTCATGCAGAATTCAGTTGTAGTGTTATCTACTAAATTTGTAAAAACGTGGATTGGTTCCTTTCTGCTTAATGCTGTCCGAATTATTCTCGTTATTTTATATTCAAGTTAATATTATAAGATTACAATCATTATCAAGTAGGTACATTATAAAGATCACAAACTGTTAAGAAAGATGTATGAAAGATATATAGTAATTAATTTTTCAAAATTTATTTATTCAATCATATACAAATACAATCAAGGTATAAACAACAGACATTTGCCCAAAACTGTTCTAAACCTTAATTTGGAATACACAGTCAGGTTATAATAGGAAAGTATTCCACTAAAGCTGCGTTCACACCGGAGTTAATAACACGAGTTGACTGAGTCGTCAAAAATTTCTCTTGACAAATGTTAATAACTCATGTTCATAACAGAAAATTCCTTGTTATTAACAATATCTTGTTATCAATATAATTGACTTCCATATGATTTCATTTAACGAGAGTATTTATATGATATAACAGCCCGAACAAAAAATTGTCTTCAAAATACTTTAAATTGAAACATGTGTGATCATTAGCATAATGATATTCATCTGATCTAATGTAAATAAATTATAATGCATTTACACCAGAGTTTAAAACATAAGTTTTCAACATAAGTTAATAACATTTTCTTTTGGCTGCTAGTTTTGTTATCAACAAAAGTTAATAACTTTGTCCCATGTTTCCTTAGCAGCTGTAGTTATTAGGGAACAGCTGTAGTTGTAGGGTAGGGATGCTGGGCGAGGGGGTTGCGGGGAAGATAGTAACCTGTTGTTAACAAAAGTTAATGTGATAAAAGAGGCTTCCTTTGATCTTCACTGACTCTCGATGGATAACATAAATCTTGTTAATAACAAGGAGTTTTTGTTGAAAACACGAGTTATCAACTTTTTTCAAGAGAATTTTTTGTCGATTCAGTCAAGTTGACAACTTTTTATTAATAACTCATGTTATCAACTCCGGTGTAAACGCAACTCAACATGATGTAATTAACTTCTGTAATTAACATCAGTTGATAACGAAAATGTTAAAAACTTGTGTTATTAACTCCGGTGTAAACGCAGCTTAAGATATAAAAAATTATGTAAATTCAAATAAGAAAGTAGTTATCAAATACATGCCAATTATAGGCCTACACTCAACATTTATTTAATTGGATAAACAGTTATTAATAATCGTGTAATAAGATATCTGATGGAGAATTATGCAATATTAGAACTACTAGTTTTTGCTGTACACTTTCATAGATTCAATATTGTATAATTTTGTTTTGTAATAGTTAGAGATACTCGCATGTCTTCATAAATACACTCATTCTACAAACATACCATGACTTTTGCAAATTAATTTCTGTTATTCCTCAACAAAAACTAACATTTAGCTTTATCGTCATAGTCGATGGTTATAATTATTAGTAAAGTTGAAATGAGTTCTACACAAATACCTACCTATGTGTAATTTGAGTACAATCTGATGGAAACAAGTGTCTGATCAATTGGGGATCGTTGCTAAAGTGGGAGAGAAATTTATTACTTTTAACACGGCTCTTTCTCGAAGACGGAGAGGTCCCATGCTCTATTCTACACTTATCACTCCCATTACCTAGCAGCATTCTCCTTCTTTTGTGTCTGTGTGAGAGAGCTTTGCAACGCGACACACCAACACTCCCCTTCCAGCAATTTACTGGCAATGCTCCAAGACATATACTGGTCAGCAGGTATAATATTGTTTTCATCACAAGAGCATGAAGCAAAATGACATGGCACATCCAATTGTGCACAGGATGTCTGTCTGTGTAAATGAGAATAATGTTTAATATGTGTAAATCATCCTGTATGCCAAATTTGAAACGAATCGGACAATTAGAAATACCCGGTCAATCACTTTTTATGCTGGTCAATAGGGTTTTTTACCCCTACCAAGCCTAAATATCATTATATTTTGATAAAACTTTTACAGTATGTTTAATATGTGTAAATCATCCTGTATGCCAAATTTGAAACGAATCGGACAATTAGAAATACCCGGTCAATCACTTTTTATGCTGGTCAATAGTGTTTTTTACCCCTACCACCCCTAAACATCATTATATTTTGATGAAACTTTAACAGTATGTTAATATGTGTATATCATCCTGTATGCCAAATTTGAAACGAATCGGACAATTAGAATACCCGGTCAATCACTTTTTACGCTGGTCAATCACTTTTTATGCTGGTCAATAGGGTTTTTTACTCCTACCACCCCTAAACATCATTATATTTTGATGAAACTTTAACAGTACGTTAAATATGTGTAAATCATCCTGTATGCCAAATTTGAAACGAATCGGACAATTAGAAATACCCGGTCAATCACTTTTTATGCTGGTCAATAGTGTTTTTTACCCCTACCACCCCTAAACATCATTATATTTTGATGAAACTTTAACAGTATGTTAAATATGTGTATATCATCCTGTATGCCAAATTTGAAACGAATCGGACAATTAGAAATACCCGGTCAATCACTTTTTACGCTGGTCAATCACTTTTTATGCTGGTCAATAGGGTTTTTTACTCCTACCACCCCTAAACATCATTATATTTTGATGAAACTTTAACAGTATGTTAATATGTGTATTTCATCCTGTATGCCAAATTTGAAACGAATCGGACAGTTAGAAATACCCGGTCAATCACTTTTTATGCTGGTCAATAGGGTTTTTTACCCCTAACCACCCCTAAACATTATTATATTTTGATGAAACTTTAACAGTATGTTTAATATGTGTATATCATCCTGTATGCCAAATTTGAAACGAATCGGACAATTAGAAATACCCGGTCAATCACTTTTTACGCTGGTCAATCACTTTTTATGCTGGTCAATAGGGTTTTTCACCCCTAACCACCCCTAAACATTATTATATTTTGATGAAACTTTAACAGTATGTTTAATATGTGTATTCATCCTGTATGCCAAATTTGAAACGAATCGGACAGTTAGAAATACCCGGTCAATCACTTTTTATGCTGGTCAATAGGGTTTTTTACCCCTAACCACCCCTAAACATTATTATATTTTGATGAAACTTTAACAGTATGTTTAATATGTGTATATCATCCTGTATGCCAAATTTGAAACGAATCGGACAGTTAGAAATACCCGGTCAATCACTTTTTATGCTGGTCAATAGGGTTTTTTACCCCTAACCACCCATAAACATCATTATATTTTGATGAAACTTCAACAGTATGTTTGACATGTGTATATCATTCTGTATGCCAAATTAGAAACGAATCGGACAATTAGAAATACCCGGTCAATCACTTTTTATGCTGGTCAATCACTTTTTATGCTGGTCAATAGGGTTTTTTACCCCTACCACCCCTAAACATCATTATATTCTAATGAAACTTCAACAGTATGTTTATTATGTGTATATCATCCTGTATGCCAAATTTGAAACGAATCGGACAATTAGAAATACCCGGTCAATCACTTTTTATGCTGGTCAATAGGGTTTTTT
The DNA here is from genome assembly GCF_014356525.2 of Nilaparvata lugens. Classification (NCBI taxonomy): domain Eukaryota; kingdom Metazoa; phylum Arthropoda; class Insecta; order Hemiptera; family Delphacidae; genus Nilaparvata; species Nilaparvata lugens. The sequence goes on along the minus strand of NW_024092849.1, from coordinate 3,418 downwards.
ACCCCTACCACCCCTAAACATCATTATATTTTGATGAACTTCAACAGTATGTTTAATATGTGTATATCATCCTGTATGCCAAATTTGAAACGAATCGGACAATTAGAAATACCCGGTCAATCACTTTTTATGCTGGTCAATAGGGTTTTTTACCCCTAACCACCCATAAACATCATTATATTTTGATGAAACTTCAACAGTATGTTTGACATGTGTATATCATTCTGTATGCCAAATTTGAAACAAATCGGACAATTAGAAATACCCGGTCAATCACTTTTTATGCTGGTCAATCACTTTTTATGCTGGTCAATAGGGTTTTTTACCCCTACCACCCCTAAACATCATTATATTCTAATGAAACTTCAACAGTATGTTTATTATGTGTATATCATCCTGTATGCCAAATTTGAAACAAATCGGACAATTAGAAATACCCGGTCAATCACTTTTTATGCTGGTCAATAGGGTTTTTTACCCCTACCACCCCTAAACATCATTATATTTTAATGAAACTTTAACAGTATGTTTAATATGTGTAAATCATCCTGTATGCCAAATTTGAAACGAATCGGACAATTAGAAATACCCGGTCAATCACTTTTTATGCTGGTCAATAGGGTTTTTTACCCCTAACCACCCCTAAACATTATTATATTTTGATGAAACTTTAACAGTATGTTTGACATGTGTATATCATTCTGTATGCCAAATTTGAAACGAATCGGACAATCAGAAATACCCGGTCAATCACTTTTTATGCTGGTCAATAGGGTTTTTTACCCCTAACCACCCCTAAACATCATTATATTTTGATGAAACTTCAACAGTATGTTTGAAATGTGTATATCATTCTGTATGCCAAATTTGAAACAATCGGACGATTAGAAATACCCGGTCAATCACTTTTTATGCTGGTCAATAGGGTTTTTTACCCCTACCACCCCTAAACATCATTATATTCTAATGAAACTTCAACAGTATGTTTAATATGTGTATATCCTCCTGTATGGCAAATTTGAAACGAATCGGACAATTAGAAATACCCGGTCAATCACTTTTTATGCTGGTCAATAGGTTTTTTACCCCTACCACCCCTAAACATCATTATGTTTTAATGAAACTTCAACAGTATGTTTAATATGTGTATATCATCTTGTATGCCAAATTTGAAACAAATCGGACAATTAGAAATACCCGGTCAATCACTTTTTATGCTGGTCAATAGGGTTTTTTACCCCTACCACCCCTAAACATCATTATGTTTTAATGAAACTTCAACAGTATGTTCAATATGTGTATATCCTCCTGTATGGCAAATTTGAAACGAATCGGACAATTAGATATACCCGGTCAATCACTTTTTATGCTGGTCAATAGGGTTTTTTACCCCTAACCACCCCTAAACATCATTATATTTTGATGAAACTTCAACAGTATGTTTAAAATGTGTATATCATTCTGTATGCCAAATTTGAAACAAATCGGACAATTAGAAATACCTGGTCAATCACTTTTTATGCTGGTCAATAGGGTTTTTTACCCCTACCACCCCTAAACATCATTATATTTTAATGAAACTTCAACAGTATGTTCAATATGTGTATATCATCCTGTATGCCAAATTTGAAACGAATCGGACAATTAGAAATACCCGGTCCAATCACTTTTTATGCTGGTCATCACTTTTTATGCTGGTCAATAGGGTTTTTTACCCCTACCACCCCTAAACATCATTATATTTTGATGAAACTTCAACAGTATGTTTAATATGTGTATATCATCCTGTATGCCGAATTTGAAACGAATCGGACAATTAGAAATACCCATTCAATCACTTTTTATGCTGGTCAATAGGGTTTTTTACCCCTAACCACCCCTAAACATTATTATATTTTGATGAAACTTTAACAGTATGTTTAATATGTGTATATCATCCTGTATGCCAAATTTGAAACGAATCGGACAATTAGTAATACCCGGTCAATCACTTATTATGCTGGTCAATAGGGTTTTTTCCCCTACCACCCCTAAACATCATTATATTTTGATGAAACTTCAACAGTATGTTTGACATGTGTATATCATCCTGTATGCCAAATTTGAATCGAATCCGACAATTAGAAATACCCGGTCAATCACTTTTTATGCTGGTCAATAGGGTTTTTTACCCCTGACCACCCATAAACATCATTATATTTTGATGAAACTTCAACAGTATGTTTGACATGTGTATATCATTCTGTATGCCAAATTTGAAACGAATCGGACAATTAGAAATACCCGGTCAATCACTTTTTATGCTGGTCAATCACTTTTTATGCTGGTCAATAGGGTTTTTTACCCCTACCACCCCTAAACATCATTATATTCTAATGAAACTTCAACAGTATGTTTAATATGTGTATATCATCCTGTATGCCAAATTTGAAACGAATCGGACAATTAGAAATACCCGGTCAATCACTTTTTATGCTGGTCAATAGGGTTTTTTACCCCTACTACCCCTAAACATCATTATATTTCAATGAAACTTCAACAGTATGTTTAATATGTGTATATCATCCTGTATGCCAAATTTGAAACGAATCGGACAATTAGAAATACCCGGTCAATCACTTTTTATGCTGGTCAATAGGGTTTTTTACCCCTAACCACCCCTAAACATCATTATATTTTGATGAAACTTCAACAGTATGTTTGAAATGTGTATATCATTCTGTATGCCAAATTTGAAACGAATCGGACATTTAGAAATACCCGGTCAATCACTTTTTATGCTGGTCAATAGGGTTTTTTACCCCTACCACCCCTAAACATCATTATGTTTTAATGAATCTTCAACAGTATGTTTAATATGTGTATATCCTCCTGTATGGCAAATTTGAAACGAATCGGACAATTAGAAATACCCGGTCAATCACTTTTTATGCTGGTCAATAGGGTTTTTTACCCCTACCACCCCTAACATCATTATGTTTCAATGAACTTCAACAGTATGTTTAATATGTGTATATCCTCCAGTATGGCAAATTTGAAACAAATCGGACAATTAGAAATACCCGGTCAATCACTTTTTATGCTGGTCAATAGGGTTTTTTACCCCTAACCACCCCTAAACATTATTATATTTTGATGAAACTTTAACAGTATGTTTGACATGTGTATATCATTCTGTATGCCAAATTTGAAACGAATCGGACAATCAGAAATACCCGGTCAATCACTTTTTAGCTGGTCATAGGGTTTTTTACCCCTAACCACCCGTAAACATCATTATATTTTGATGAACTTCAACAGTATGTTTGAAATGTGTATATCATTCTGTATGCCAAATTTGAAACAAATCGGACAATTAGAAATACCCGTCAATCACTTTTTATGCTGGTCAATAGGGTTTTTTACCCCTACCACCCCT
>NW_024092848.1:0-15109 GCF_014356525.2 Nilaparvata lugens | reverse complement strand
AGTTGTGAATACCGCATGTCTCTGACTTGGCTGTCTTTTGGTGAGTTTTTCACTGTTTTATATTTTTGATTATTCGTATTTCCTAATTATTTGGTTTCAGCATAACTATTATTAGCAGTAGACCTTTATCAATCTGTAAGCTCAAACATAACTGTATATTTATACTCGTATATCTAACGAGCATCTGAAGCTATCTCACAGGTCAGAGAATCACTCAGCGGAAATATAAAAACTCTCGAATAAAAATTGCTTCCTGTGTAAGAATCTCACTGTTGAGTTTCAAAATAATTAAAAATTGCGACCCATATTACTTGAATTTATGTATTTATTTATAAGAGACTTTGAAATGATTCAAAATTCACGTAAAAAATTCAATTGTGTTTCCAAAAGAGCCACAAATATTATTCAAATTGTAAATCGGTAGAATTTTTCATGAATATAACACTTCTAATTTTATAATTCCACTTGAAATTCTAGATTATGATCATGAAAATTATCGTCGAATAATGTGAAATACACGTGTATCAGAATAAGACTCATATGAGACTTGTTTAGTTCAGTATTATTTTTATTCCCACCTTGTATTTAATGTTAATAGACTATAATAATAATTGATCGAATCAAGATTTGGGAATCCAAAATTCAAAACAATTCACAATTCGATATTTTTAATAATAAGGAAATGTGATCTCCAACTTTTCTATTGAAATTTCTAATCATGTTCGTATTTATGGTGTAGTCTGTTATGAAATTGTAAAATATTATTATCAATAAATAATTCTGTTTGATACATGTGACAATGATTTTATTGAGAACTCTCCATTCAGAGAAATGCCCATGTCCTCCTCACACTTACGCGACTCTGGTCGAGAAGAGACTCGACTCCAGTCGAGAGCATGTGTTTCCAAATGGTGACACTCAGACCAGTCGATTCTAGTCTCCGCAACGTCACCATTTGAAAACACATGCTCTCGACTAGAGTCGAGTCGCTTCTCGACCTGAGTCGCGTAAGAATGAGTTGAGCCTTAGAGTTTAATGTGAAATTATTCTATGATTCTAGGTAAATTATTAAATAGGCCTACCCAATAATAGGTAAAATTACATACTGGAAGTATATATTATTCTGGTGCGCAGCCCATTTCAAGGGTATGTGCCTATGTGGAAGTGTTCCAATTAAATTAAGAATAGCTACCATATAAACTACAACAATAGTCTATGTTTATTGTATGTACCATGGGTTAGTGGGACATATTAATTTTGAATCCATTTTCCTGTATTCCATTTCTATCTGTATGTCTGTAATTCCCTTCTACAGTATAGCTGAACTTTATTGATTGCTTTGTATTTTTTGTTGTATTTTGAAGTATGCAGTTGGCCTACGTTTAGTATATTCCTATTGAAGTTCAACTATTCAATCAATATATTATAAAAATATTAATTTATCATTGTCATAACTGTAGATCTGGAAAACGACTAAATTGATACATTCTTACTAATTTCATATAATGTAAAATTATTAACAGTTCCTTTTAATCAAACTATAACCTAATAAAACTAATTTTACTAATCACAGCACGATAATTTCTAAACTTGAATCATTCACTCTTATGAATAGAGTTATACAAACAAATCTTTCAATTATGATATAGTACCAACTTACTAATTTCATATGGAACTCAAAACTCTCACCTAATTTTCCCGAAATTCAAAATAAGTTTATTTCTTTCTGATCAACGTTTTCATACAGTAAGAGTTCACTTTTGATATTCGTTATTTCTGATCAACGTTTTTACGCAGTAAAATTTTATTTTTGATATTAGTATTCTTTCTCAATATAAGACTAAAAACTCCTATTTCGCTACCCTTTATCTGTGAAATGAATAATTACTGAAAATATTGAAGCGGATAATTACAATAGATAAAGTATTGTAACAGCTTAAATAAAAAGACTAAGAAATTGTCAAAAACCACACATTTTATTGATAGTAGAAGAGATCGGTTCCGGTTGTTACACCATTGTTCATCTCTGATAAACTCTCTTGTCTCATTGGCAAACTCTGTTTATGAGAGATTGACAAAGGTGTAACAACCGAAACTGGCTTTTCTAAATATCAATAAAATGTGTGGCTTTTGACAATTTCTTAGTCTTTTTCATTTTATATGAATAATTGCCACAATATCAACTATACACAAAAAAATTGTAACAGCTCTTACAAGAAAAAATCAGCTCCAAACCTTTCAATTAGCATTATGTAGCCTACTTCTGCGCATTTTCCTACCCTTATCTATAAAATCAGCTCCTCTAATAATTTTGAATTGTGTACCATTGTCTCCGACGAATGAGTACGGTAATAATATCATAGACCCACTTTGGAAAGCTCCCAACAAAAGATTCTTCTATGCAACCAAAGCTGGACTTGGTATGCCACATATTCCAGCCTCCCATACAAGTTTAGCATGGAGATAAGAAGGTTTTGTGTTGAATTTTAATGGTGTCTGCTAAAAGGCCTGTAATATCCTTTTAGTCTGCAAAGGTCGCATGCAAGAATGTGAATATTCAACATGCATTCTCTTGCGGGGCTCTCCACTCTAATCGTGGGGCCTATTAGGTATTACAATGAGAAGACTAGTCTCCACGGAATGGTCCCTGCAAGATAGCGTATATACTATTCTCCCGTGAAAGGTAAGTTGCATGGAATTTGATTAGGAATTTGAATTGCCTTGAGATAGGTGTAGTCAAGATTTAGCATGTAAGGCTACAGAATATATTACTGTATATTAGTATATTATACTGTTTAATATAAACATTTATTCATGTACGATGTATTATTTCATGTATAAATTGTTGAAAAGTTCTCTCAAGAAGAGGTTCTGAATTAGTTTAAATTCATGCAGAGTAAATAATAGACAAAGTATTGTAATAGCTCTTTCAAGCTTTATTTTGACTTGGATTTTTTAAGATTATTCAACTTGATAGTAAAATTTTTCATTAAAACTTCAATATTCAATTGATCATTTATTTATCAACACAAAAATTATTACAATGATCTATAATGATAGATATCATAATATTAATGAAAAAACTAAGCTTAGCTTGTACCATTCCCCTCTCAGATTTAAATAGTAATGAAGTCCAAAATATATGTAGATTCAAGTCACGCGCTTCACATTTCTGGTCCGAGAATACGCCTAATTGATAAGTGATGATGGTTTTGAATTAAGTAATGTTTTTAGAAAGCCGAAAAACATTTGAAAACTTAATCATCTCAATAATATCGAATTGAAACTGAAATTTTGAGCTGAAAATTTACAAAATAAAAACATATTGGTGTGTGACCTGTGTGACTCTCTGCAAGATCTTCAAAGCTATATGGTACTTGAAAATACTGGTTTATTTCCAGTATTGATCCTGGAAATAGCCTCTAATTATTTTTTCCATGCATTATTAGAAACTGGAAGTTGAGAATTTCTAAAATTCATCCGAGAAGATGAGTTTCAAGGAATATTTCGTTTACTGGCAAGAGGAGCTATTCCAATGCCAAGGTTATTGAAGGTCAAGTTCTTTGTAGGGTTCAAGCTGGCTGCCCATTAAAAAAAGAATCTTTTAATAAATTCATCAACTGCCATAAATCATTTCCGTGTATAACAGAAGTTAGGCTTTCTTACAATTATTCAATTTTCTCCTTGTTGTAGCGAGGTTCAATCAAATTTCCCGCCTACGAGAAACTTTCAAACTTTTGTACTTTCTTCTACTCCGGACGTTCTTTTCGCATCCCAAAACTTTCCTCTATTGTTCTGTTGCAGTGGCCGTACCTGCCACTCTATCCTTCACATTTTCCTTTCAGTTTCTTTTGATTTTCCTTTCAATCAGTGTATTGACCGGTTCCCGTGTCCTTGAACCCTTATTGTCGAAAAGGTTTCACTCTCAAGAAGGGAATTTTTGAAAAAAAATTGTACAATATCCTGATTGATATTGTCTGGGAATTCTTTATTGTTGTGTACGGTATTGGTGCTTGCATATTTTCACCGTGTTGAGTCACCAGTCACCGATAAGAACAACCTACCAATTAGTATTAGGCTAGGCGCACACCAGTTAGTCAAGACATGATCAGACACGTTTAGTCACAATACTTCACATAGTTGCTTATGAAGTTATGTCTAATTGCAATGACTAATCAGAGTGAGTTGCGCCACAAGCAGCTATGTGAAGTATTGTGACTAAACGTGTCTTGTCTTGTCTTGTCTTGACTAACTGGTATGCGCCTAGCCTTACAGATTCTGAAACCTTATGCAGGATAGAAATTATATTTCCTCACATTTGAATGACAGTATTAAATTTTGTCATCATGAATAAATTATTATTATTAGATTAGTTGTAAGTCTACATTAGTGGACTTTTCCTTCGTTCAGTAACATTTATCGTCAACAGCATTAACCTGATAATTTCCGTGGTAAAAGAACATATATTCTGTTTCGTAATTTTCTATCATACTGCCTACAATATACATAATTTATTATCGTGGAGCTATGAGATGAAGAAGTGAGGAAGAAGTGGTGGTGAAGAGGAAGAAGAAGAATAAGAAGAAGAAGAAGAAGAAGAAGAAGAAGAAGAAGAAGAAGAGAAGAAGAAGAAGAAGAAGAAGAAGAAGAAGAAGAAGAAGAAGAAGAGAAGATAGAAGAGAAGAAGAAGAAGAAGAAGAAGAAGAAGAAGAAGAAGAAGATTAGAAGAAGAAGAAGAAGAAGAAGAAGAAGAAGAAGAAGAAGAAGAAGAAGAAGAAGAAGAGAAGAAGAAGAGAAGAAGAAGAAGAAGAAGAAGAAGAGATGTAGAAAAAGAAGAAGAAGGAGAACAAGAAGAAGAAGATGTAGAAGAAGAAGAAGTAGTAGAAGATGAAGAATTAAGAAGAAGAAGAAGATGCAGAAGAAGAAGAAGAAGTAGTAGTAGATGAAGAAATTGAAGATGTAGAAGGAGAAGAAGAAGAAGAAGTATTAGTAGAAGAAGAAGAAGAAGTTGGCGATGAAGAAGGAGTATGAGAATGAAAATAAGATGTTGGAAGAAAAGAGAAGTAAAAATATATAACTTATTATGATAAGCATGAATGCACATAAATTTAAATTTCAAATCAGGCTTAAAATCAATAAATTTAGCAACATTGGTCAGTCATAGTGGTTTGTTTTATCTATAGATTATAGTTATTAGCTCGTACTTCACTTGTTCCTACAGGTATATTATTATAGTTTGTACATTAAATCTCAGCCAAAACACATCAGAGCTTTTGTATACATGGGTATAGTTCACATTTGGACCCTAAATCTGATCTCCAATACATCAGATGGATATTGATATACAGCAACGCCATAAATTAGGTCAAGTTTACGCTTGCTTAGAGCTACTTCATGCCCAACACCCTCACTATCAACCTCCTTCTCCCACACTGCAGGGAATTGACAAGCTATGATGAATGATCGATGATACACCCCTCTGCGTCCTCTCTAAGCAATCAAGGGATTATTTGAAAGCAATGTGCGAGTTGAAGAGAGAAAGAGAGAGGTGATGTTTTGGTGTATAACATGAAACCGAATCTTTTCTTTTCGTTGACAGGACATTACTTCGTGAGAGTTCAAACATCTCTTTCCCAGTTTTCGTTATTATTTCGTCGTATAGCAGTTTATTTTTTCTCAAATAGTAAAGGCCATTCCACACAGCACGTGGCATGCGTGGCTGACGCACGCTAGCTACTTTTCAAAACATCGCTTCCCAGCTAATCAAATGAAGCAATTCACATAGCAGCCACGGCCACGCGGCAACGCTTGCTATATAGCCACGCGTGCTACCGTTCGCTCTCTGAGCGATCTTTTCAACGTGTCCGGCCACGTTTTGGTCCGAGCATGCGCAAAACGTATACTAGACGTATACTATCGTATAGAACGTATACTATCATTGTCAGCCTCAAGGTCGCGCATTAAATGATGGAATTCGCCATAGGTCTTCCTTTTTTTATTGATTGTATGTACCCCCTGGTCCCGTGCTGTCACCGAATACAATAAAACCAGCTCATTATCACTACTACTGCTGCTGCTGGAGTCATCAAACCAAGGTAAGCCACAAGAAAATCTAGATTCACACCACGGGACGTCGAGTTGACATCTTCCTGCATACTGAAGGGAAACGTGGCTGGTATAGCATCGCAACAGTCGTGGCGGTGTGAATTGGCATGTGGCAAGCGTGGCCGGCGTGGCGTGCGTCCAGCCACGCACGCCACGTGCTGTGTGGAATGGCCTTACAGGCCATTCCACACAGCACGTGGCGTGCGTGGCTGGACGCACGCTAGCTACTTTTCAAAACATCGCTTCCCAGCTAATCAGATGAAGCAATTCACATAGCAGCCACGGCCACGCGGCAACGCTTGCTATACTAGCCACGCGTGGCTACCGTTCGCTCTCTGAGCGATCTTTTCAACGTGTCCGGCCACGTTTTGGTCCGAGCATGCGCAGAACGTATACTAGACGTATACTATCTATAGAACATATACTATCATTGCCAGCCTCAAGGTCGCGCATTAAATGATTGAATTCGCCATAGGTCTTCCTTTTTTTATTGATTGGATGTACCCACTGGTCCCGTGCTGTCACCGAATACAATAAAACCAGCTCATTATCACTACTACTGCTGCTGTTGGAGTCATCAAACCAAGGTAAGCCACAAGAAAATCCAGATTCACACCACGGGACCGTCGGAGTTGACATCTTCCTGCATATGACGGGAACGTGGCCGTATAGCATCGCAACAGTCGTGGCGGTGTGAATTGGCATGTGGCTAGCGTGGCCTTAGCCATTCCACACAGCAGGTGGCGTGTGTGGCTGGACTTACGCCACGCCGCCACGCTACGCCACATGCCAATTCACACCGCCACAACTGTTGCGATGCTATAGATGCTATACCGGCCACGTTTCCCATCAGTAGCTGTATGATGATGACCTGCTGAAAAAATCATTATCACCAGCAGTAGCATCAGCTGTTGTTGTTGTTGTTGATGGTTTCTTTGGAGTAGCTTCATCGGCGAGTTGAAGTATTTTTTTATTATTGACTTATACTTTGTTTGATTGTAATTAGCAATTTTGCCATCGGTACGATAACCTTTTCTATAAACATTAGTCCAATAAAAATTCGTCTGTAAATGCGTTTATCTTTTTCAGTTACTAGAAATATGTAGGGATTTTTCATGAAAATCAGCTCGCAAAGGCCTTGTGTAACTGTAAACTTGCGTACACCAAATTCTCCAGTTTGTTCATCTCTTTTAGGATTACTTAGAATTATTTCACTACCATCATTGTCGAATGTCTTACTTTGCTACCCAGAAATATTTTCCACTAAATGGTTTGATTCTTGGTCCAAATGTTGATCAATCTCCTTTTCTTTTTTCAACCATCTCAAAATATAACTGCCCAATATAGTATTTTCGGATAGTGTCATTTGTGATACAGGTACTGTAGTTTCCTCTTCCTCTTCATCATCCTCCTCCTCCTCCTCTTCCCCATCCTCTCCTCCTCCTCCTCCTCCTCCTCCTCCTCCTCCTCCCTAGTTTTATTAATCATCATCATCTTGCAATAAACGTCTCTTTATTGAAGAAACTGCAGCTGACACGCTCCTATTCTCTTCCTTTTTCACTTGTTCGTTATGTCTCCTCCACTCTCCTTTGCACTGTCACTTTTCTCCAAAATCGAAGGTAGAAGAGAAGTAGTAGATGATAAGCTGTGTTTCCGTTTTCCAAGGCTGGATTGAGATAATGGTGTAGATGAGTGTTGCTGATGAAAGTAATTTGTTTCAGGATATAGTGATTGCTGATGATGCTGTATTGATGCTGATGAAGTGTTGTCATCACCACGATTAAGAATAAGATTTGTAATATCCTTGAGTGGTTCCAAGAGCGGTTGCATTCGTTTAGTGTTTTGTTCGTCGCTCGAAGATAAATCTTGTGTAAGTGCTTTATGTTTTTGTTTTATATAACGTTTCAGCTTACTTATCTCAGTAGTAGTTGTCAATTTATTCTTTAGTTTACTGTTCTTTTTCTCTTTCTTCTTCTTTTCCATATTTTTCCTAGTCTTCTTACTTATGTTGCTGTTACCACCACCAGCACCAAGTGCTCCACCCCCCTCCATCGCAATAACCAGCACTAGACTGAAGTTATTTCGGTTGTGCACTGACTAAAAATGCGTCGAATCCTTGTCTGTAGCGTCCATTATCCTTGTCTGATGTACAGTCAATAACTAGAAACGCATGCGTGGATGACGACCATACATTATCGCACATGGTTTGGAATTCGTCCAGTGACATATCACCACTGCACACATGATCTCTGAACAAGTGTTTTGTATTCAACTGGTCCTGTTGGAACACAATTAGAAAATTAGCATTGTCTCGTATCAATTGTTTTGGTATACGGCTGTAGGTTTGTGCCAAATAAAAACAATCCACATTGCTGTGTCTTCCTGTTGTGAAGTAACGTCGTATAGCATCTTGTTGTTCACAAATTACATCGTCAAATATAATTATAGAGTTGGGTGGCAGTTCGTGGGGTGGTGGAATTTCATCACTTGCGTCACACTCTGTGTAACTGAGTTCCGGCGCAAGACCACTCATAACGGCACGTAAAAATTGTATTTATCTTGAAATGTTGTTTTGGAAAATATGTAGATATTTGAGAAACGAATACCATTTGGATTGAATAATATGTTGAATAGAACGTTTGTTTTACCACAGCCTGATGGTCCACATATAATGCATCTCACATGATTCGGAAATAGAGAACTGTGTCGTAGTTGTCTTTTTTTTCCCCCACCTGTTGTTTCAAATTTCTACTAACAATACAATCAAAATCGATAACTGGTAGCTTCTGTTTAGTTTCAACAAGTTCAATATTTCTTCTTTTACTTTTTCCACCTCTTCCTCCTCCTCCTCTTATCATCATTATCAGATCAGATCAGAACGATTGATCCAAGAATTATAACTATTATCATAACCTTTCCAACTGACTAACAGCTTATTACCCTGTCTCTTTATAACTTTATCGATTTCAAACACTTCGGGCACAGTAGTTTTTAACAGCTCCTCAGCATAGAATCCTCCTTTTATAGGTTGTTTATGGTAGTCTTCCAATTCGTAGGTTACAGGGAGTGTTGGTCTAACACGTGTGACTGTAAACAGTTCGTTTGTCCAATTCGGAAGGTAGCCCTTGTCAAATATCATTTTATACTTGCTTATACGAACTCTGTCACCGGGCTCGATTTTCTGCCAGTGTCCTGGATAGAAATTTGGCACTACCACCTTTGTTGTCAGTTTTTGACGGAATTTACGACGATTTTCAGCGATTTTGTCCAAAAGTAGTTGCTCATGTTTTTCATTTACTTCGATGGGCCGCATACCAATTGTTCTATGCACCTTTTCATTGTATTTGTTAACTAAGCTATCGATTATGTCTATCCACTTATAAGATCCCCGTTCGGTAAACATAGTCCACATTGACTGTTTTAATGTCCTATTGAATCTTTCGATAATTGAGGCTTTCTTATCAGAATAGCTAGTATAGTGATTAATATTATAGCATTTCATTAGATTGGCAAACTTTGAGTTTATAAATTCTTTTCCACTGTCAGTTTGAAGGTTATGTGTGCTGCCATGTCTATCGAGTATAGGAATAAACGCATCGACTATCTCATTGGCAGATTTATTTTTAATTGGTACTGCGTGTGCAAACTTGCTCAGACAATTTATTATTGTTAAAATGTATTTGTAGCCTTTGTTGTGACGTGAGTAGGGAATCATTTCAACCAAGTCGGCTTGTAGTAAATCTTTTAGCCCCTTTAATGTCACCTGTCTTGTAGGGTAGTTTTTCAAAGCTGGTTTGTGTAGTTCCTTGGCTATTACAGTTTTTTCATTTTCAATCTTTTTTTTTCTCTTCTTCTCATTCTCCATTATGAAAACACCACCACCACCACTTCTTTTCACCAATAACACACAAAAAATGAAAATGGTTTACAAATAGGTATTACCTTTATATTTATAAGACTATATCGAGTAAATATTTATAATAACCCAAGCATGTAGTTCAGGGTCAATGGCTTCTACCATTTCACAATACGTTCTACTTGTGGGAAAATCGATAACTAATCCTTGACCATTGTTGAAAGCAAGAATGCTGGTAGCATGAAAGAAAGTATTGCTCATTATGCCTAGGAAATTCTCTGCAGAACCAAATGGTTCTCGAACATGTGTATTGTTGAAATCAAACACAACTTCTACAATCCACCTTGTACCACTTGTGTATTGACAACAATTTTGACTCAAACAATTAGACTTTTTTTCTCTATCCGAACAGCACATTTTTCGTAAGATGATGATGATGGTTAGCTGATGAAAGTTAACCGGTTGGCACTACTGCAAGCTATTGAGGGTGATGTAGAGTGTGATGGAGATATGGTGTACACCTCGTCGTCTTCTTCTTCTTCTTCTGTGATATTGCTAAACAACACCTCCTCTTGGTGACAGTATGAAGCACAACTCACAACTGAACTATTGACAACAGATTCAAGAAATTCTATAAATGGAAATGAGTCATGTAGACATGTGCGCATGTCATATTTACAATTTACTCGAGAACAAAGAAATAAATCTAAATTGAAACCCCCTGCAACAGCCATATACCAAGTGTTGAGAGTATTTAGGATAGTAGTTATATTGTTATCATCATCAACATCTTTATTATCATTTCCAATTGATGGATGGAACTGATGGTGATGATGATTGTTGTGTAGATAAATCTTTTCCAAAATACATTGACGAAAGAAAAACTTATTGGATTCATCGAGTCCACCAATAGTTCGTAATTGAAGGAATTCATCAGTATAGTATTGATCTGCTAGTCTAGCTACACATAATAGAACATTATGTAGCAGGATTAGGGTGAACAATTTTGTTGTTAATACAATGACTTTCATTGTTGTAATGTATGAAAATTGTTTAGTTGTGTTTGTTTTATACTAACAAAAAAGAGTGAAGCAATAATATTATGGTTCATAACAGTGTTTTTTTTTCTTGTTCTCTACAGATTATAATGTTAGAAAAATTAATTACGAAAGTGACTGCACAAAGCACAATGGAAAATTCATCCTCACCAAATTTAATGAACGACACAACATCTTCTTCTTCTTCAACTTCTTCATAGCTGCAATAATAATAATAAGCATATAGCTTTTATTGGTGGACAGCCCCCTTACAGGTGGAACCATTTTGTCATATGAGTCATGACATTGGATACATGGTCCCCTTCAATTTTAGGTGTACTCTGAGCCACCATGGAAGACAATAGTGCAGTGGGTGTGTCTAACTAGATGTATCTAACTATATGTGTAATAAATTTTTTCTCTCTCTTCTTCTTCTCTTAAAATACCTACTCTTAACACTACAGTAATAGATAATAGAGAGAAAATATTAGGAAGAACTACAATAGGGAGAAAATCAATACAATTACAATTGAGGTAAGCTGCTTGACTGGTCAGTATGGGTTCAACACCTGTAATATAAGTTAGTGCCTGAACAAAATACTGAAACACTGACATATTAAACTGAACTGGTAGTTCTTGTTCTAGAGGAAGCTACAAAGGTAAGTAACAGAGGTAAGAAGACGCGGGGTAAATTATGCAACCCGCAGTACACCAAATCAATACTCTCACTTCTGGGTCTAGAAGTGTCTATGCACTTACAAACCTTACTGGGGTAAGGTGGAAATCAATAGAGAGCTAAAAAAATATTATATTTCAATAGCCTATTAGATGTACAACAAATATTTGTGTGTGTCTGTGAAAACAAATACATGCTCACTGAGCGCTGTGCGCACGCTGTGTAATAGACGACTGTTACTACTTCTTAAATATTTAATTTCAATAGCCAATATCATATTACAACACAAACAGTTGAGTGTGTGTCTGTGAAATCAATACTTGGAGCGCGCGCGCACCTTGGCGGGAAAAGATTTGGTGTTTGTTGACTAATCTTCTAGTAGTTTGAGGATAGAAAAAAAAATGGAGGGAGAATTCCATGGCGGAATTCAGAGGTTATGTTGTCTATTTGAGGTTAGGGGAAAAAAGGAGGGAAATTTGTTGTGGCGGGATGCGCTGCACCCCTGCTTATGGCGGGAAAAAATGGAGGGAAATTTGAGGTTATGTTGTCTTTGAGGTTAGAAAAGGAGGGAAATTTTTGGCGGGAAATTTCGAGGTCAAGTGACGTCACTGAACAGCTGATGATGTCACGAGGTCAAGTGACATCACTGAAAAGACATGACCGGGAGGGGGGGTGGTGGGATGACCTTGGGGGGAGGGGAGGGGGAGAAAACAGCTGATTAGAATTCTAACTTCCCTTTTTATTCTACTGACAGAATAGAATAGAATAGACTTTATTTGCCATAAAAACAAATACAGACATACTGTTGGAAACACAATATTGATTGTAATAAAACAATAATACAATAAAAGTTTAAAACTAAATCATAATAATTATGGCAAATTACTGAGCGCAAAGAAAATAAATTTCCGTCCGCGCACAGGAGTATCATATCAACAACAATATAATGAATATTAGAATATTGACAAAAATAAAAAGAATATAAGAAGCAAATAATATATGAAACGAGAGCATAACTGAATATACTAGGCTAAGATGAAACATTTTGTAAATATACTGTAGGCTACAAAAAAGTATAAAATGAGATGGAGCTACGCAATTAAAAATTGAAAAATTTGAGGATATTCAAAATGATTAGACCTATTGAATTTCTACAACAGTAGAACATAGCAGGGAACCTCACTGAATACATACTAAAAGGCATGATAACTCAATATGACTTACATGCTAATTTTAAAACATTTTATCAAGGGTTTTTCACATAAATGAATAATCTTATCTCTGAATATGATACCAGCTTTCAATGACATCGATATTGAGAGCAAAAATTACTTTTTTTTTTCTCTTGAAACAGGAAGAGGATAATTAGCATAACTATATCCTGTGGCACATGATTGAAAATCTGCCTTGCAAAAAACAAAAAGATTTTTGAAAGAAAGTGCAATTGGGTCTAGGGATTGGGAACCTATCAGTGAACCTTGTTCTCATTATTCCAGTTTCATGTCCCAAAGTTGCCCCTTGATTTCCACTAGACCAATAGAATTCAGACAGGACCTTGAAGACGTACAGGTGCCTCAGAGGCATGATTTTCATAACCTGGCATGACGATAGAAAATCAAAATTCTCTTGATTAGCAATTGCTCTAACTAGAGACTTCTGCAGAGACATACTGGCCTTAAGTGAGTTATATAAGTATTCCCCAACAGACAGCCCATAAGAAAGGCGAGATTGAGCAAGAGAAAAGAGATCTCTCAAACAAATGTTGGACACATATTTTTCAAACTGGAAATTCTATACAGTAAGCAACGCAGGTACTTCTTCATGCCGTCTATCTGTCCTTTCCACATCAAATTGTCATTAACAGTAATGCCAAGATACTTTACACTTTTTGACTGATTGATGATACCACAGTCACAGTCACGACTGGTACATCCCATGATGGAACTTTAAAGGTTGGGTTAGCAAGAAAGAAGAGGCTATTCCAAAATTCAAATAAATGGTTTTATCAAGATTCAGGCTTAATTTATTGTACCCGAACCACATGGAAATCAAGTGCAGGTCGTTTGACATCTGATCATACAAATCCTCATCAGAACATGCACCATAAGAAAGTGCCGTGTCATCAGCAAACACTGTAAAACTTCCTCTGAAGGGGCCCAGATACAGGTCGTTGATGTAAACCTAGAATAAAATTGGTCCCAACACAGAGCCTTGTGGAACTCCACAGTCGATCATCAGAAGCGGGCTGGAACTCAAGCCAATGCTGACAGCCTGGGAACGCCCAGTAAGATATGAACGGAACCAAGCTGGTGGCAGACCACGAACTCCAGATGCCTCCAACTTTCTGATAAGTGTAGAATGGTCCACAGTATCAAGCCTTTTCGAATGTCCAGAAACAAACTTGATACTCTTCTAATCTCTTTATTATTGATATTTGAACATATTTCTGAGACAAATTTCCTCAGAGTCAACTCAGTTCCCAAGCCCTCCCTAAAGCCATATTGACTACTAGAGAAAAAATTGGATGAATTTAGAAAGTTCAATAGACGAATTTTAATCAGCTTCTCAAAAATAATTGAAAACACAGAAGTGAAATTGATCTATAGTTCTCCACCAATTTTCGGTTACCTTTTTTGGGAAATGGAATCACTTTTCAATTTTGAGTTTGCTAGGAAAAGCGCCCTCAGAAATGCTCAAGTTGAAAACAAAAGCTAACACTGGACTAATGAAAGAGCTCATCCATTTAACTAGGACAGAGGAATATCCATCAATTCCTGGAGCCTTGGATTTTTTCAAGGATGAAATCACTTTCTCTATCTCAAAAGGAGAAATTGGATGCAGGAAAAAGGATCTCTCACAACGTGGCTCTCTGAAAGAATTGTGATAGTCATGTAAAGCTATTGAAGGGAAAGGAGGAGGAATAGCTGACTTGGGTGTGGAAACAAAATATTCATTAAACATATCAGCCACTTTTGAATCCCCACTAACAATCCCATTTTCAGTAATCAAATTGAATTTGCTTTTCATTGTACCTCTTCCAATCAATTCATTAATCAATTTCCACTGTTTTTTGGAATTTCCTCTAACCATCTGGAATCGACCATAGTAGTATCTTTTTTTTGATTTCTTGATCCACTTTTTATTTTGTTTCTCAAAGTTACAAATTCGAGCTTCAACCTACGATTGTCAGGCTCATTCATAGATCTTTTGTATAACTTGTCTCTTGATACAATCGCTTCACAAAGTCCACTGCTCATCCAAGGTTTTAACAATCTCTGTCTATGGTTATTTTGCCTAAGCTTAGTGGATGTAGTTGACTGAATGGACAAATTCAAAATATTACAAAAACAATTGTAAGCCTGATCAGCGTTTCCAGCTCTGTACACAGTAGACCATCCTCTTCACTGAGTAAACGAGTAAGTTCTTCATAATTAA
>NW_024092846.1:0-13022 GCF_014356525.2 Nilaparvata lugens | reverse complement strand
GCTGTTGGAAAAATGCTTGTCTGATATCTAGGGTGGAAAAGTAATCCGAATTGTCAAGAGAATCAAAAATTGTTTGAAGAAGGGGAAGGGGATATCTATCCGGTAATATTTTCTCGTTCAACATTTTATAGTCTACAACCAATCTGAATCCACCGTCTTTTTTAGTAACTAAAAATGCGGGAGAAGCATAATGACTCTGGGTTTCACAAACTATTCCTGCTTTTATCAATAACTCTACTTGTCTGTCTATTTCTGTTCTTTGAGCGATAGGTAATCTGTACGGTGACTGAGCAATGGGTGTGTAATCTGTAAGTTTGAACTTGTATTCGGGTAATTTCGCTTCCTCGAAATCAATTTCGTTTGTTGAAAATAGGTGTTTGTATTTATTGATGAGTCTTTTCGCTTTGGAATTTTGCTCTGGTGTAAGATCTTTATTAATATCTATTTCACAACCCCCTCCATCGAATAGTACAGAGTCTACTAATGAAACAGATTCGTCGTAATTACAAACTTCTCCTTCAATTTCACCAATAATAGTTTCATGCAACAATCTTATATCTTGCCTTCCTAGATTCAAAATTCTAATTTCACTCATGTTTGTATCCTCATTCCAAAGCACATGCAATTTTTTATTATGTAATAACGATTCATTTGGAGTAAAATGGGATACTTTGAGCAATTTTTGTGTTAGATTGACTTTGACATTCACGTCTTTTTGAGCGGGGATTATTGTTTCAAGAGCACATTTGACGAAATTTACGGGATTGGGTATGCAGACTTCTTTTGTAATATTTGTTTCAGAATCGTTGTGTAATCTATTTAATGTACAAATCCACTCTTTATCCATGTCTAATTCGACTATTTTACCATTATCGTTCATTGAAATGATGTTATTCTCATAATCTAATTTCATTTTATATTTTGAGAAGAAGGAATTTCCAACAATAATATCGGCCTGTAAGTCTTCAGAAATTACTAAATTTACTTCGAATTTCCTGTCATGTATTTGAATTTCACTCGAGATCATTCCTGTGATGGGCATTAATGAACCATTAGCTACCGATAAAGCAATACTACTATTTTTCAAATGTTTTAGATCATCGCTACTTAAAAGATTTTTTTGAACTATGTTTACGTTCGTACCGGTGTCAATGGTAATTGATACATCTTTTCCTTTGAATTTTCCATTAATAGTAAGTACTGGGACTTGAATTCTTCTCTCTTTAGTCAATGATCCATTCATTCCAAGTTCGTGCTGAGCATGCATTTCGGAAGACAATAGCTGTTTGAAGTTGGTTTCACTTTCTATTTCGTTAGAGCAATTGTTTTCACTTTCATTTGAGTATAACTGATTATTATTGGCATTGAGAAAAAACTGCCTGACAAATTCTATCGCTTTGGATTGTTCATCTTTCATTGATACAGAAGATATTATATTACATGTGATTTCTTCTTTATCAATTGAATTTGGAGAATAATTATCAAATGGAAATTCAGCGCTTTGTTTTTCAAATCCGGATCCCAAGTTCATATCCGATTCGTCTAGGCTCGGGATCCTGTATTCGAGTTTTTTGATAAGAAAAAACAATCATCTTTCCAGTGATTATTCCTCTTACAGTATGTACAGAATCTAGTCCTATTAGGGTTGATTGGTGTCCTGTAATTGACTGATGTTGATTGTGTGTAATTATTGTTTGTATAAGGTTGTCTTTGGAAATTGTTCTGATTTGTTTCGTGTGGGAAGACGTTTCCGCTCCTATTTCCAAACTGTCTATTAGGATTAGGATTATGTGATTGTGTGTTTCTGTCGCGATCATTGTAATTATTATTGTTTGAATAAGGTTGTCTTTGGAAGTTGTTCTGATTTGTTTCGTGTGGGGAAAAGTTTCCGCTCCTATTTCCAAACTGTCTATTAGGATTGGGATTTTGTGATTGACCTACATTTCTACTCAAATTTTTCACAACAATACTCAGATCGTTCAATTTCTTTTCTAAAGTATCTACTACATTTATTTTTTGGACAGGCTGTTCATTTGAAGCATTATGCATTCCTAACTTTTTGTCTAGAAGGAAGCGAGATCTTTCATATTTGGCGAGATTTTTCTCTAAATCTTCAACTGATGCATTGTCCATGAAAGCAACATGTTGCAATGCTCCTACGTCTAAGCCTCTCAAAACATATCCTACTATTCTTTTCTCTGACATTTGAGGCTCAAGAATGTGACAAAGTTTTATTATATCTGCTGTGTATTCTGTGTATGTTTCTGTTGGTAATTTGTTTCTGTTTTCGAGTTTTTGTCTGGTTGTCTCTTCATGAACAGGGTCTACAAGTTTACTTTTTAAGTGGCCTACTGCATCAAGAAATGTCGCGTTTTCATTTTTATCCGAAAATATGTCGAAAATTGCCAATGCTGTTTTCTTGAGGTAGAGGGGTAAATACAAGATTTTATCATCCTCATCCCACTTATTTATTTTTGCTGCCCTATTGAAGGTTTTCAACCACTCGTTGAAGTCTTCACTCTTTGTACCCCCATAGCTTTCGGGTTTCGCAAAGGGTCTTTTATCATTCCCTGCCATATTATTTTCTGGAATTGGAATTTTTGCTAAGTTATCGGGAGCTACTGTGTCGTAGATGGGTTCTTGATTTCTGCCTAGCTTGCCTACTATTCGCTCGTAATCGGCTAGCATAGGGAAGATAATACGATCGCGTTGAGACAGGGACCCTAACTTAAGTAATCGACTTAGAGCATCTCTAGCTCCTGAATCGTGGTCCACATAAATACAAACTTTTTTTGCCAAGTCAACAGCGAATCTCAAGTATTCAATACTAACAGTTCGAGGGATGTGAATACCTAACTGTTTGCCTAGCTCTAATAATTCTGATTTATCCAGAGATTTTACTTTTAAATCAATAGGTAAACGTAATAATGAAACCTCGAATTCACTAGGTGATTGTTCAGAGTCACTAGAACTAGAGCTACTCATCTCAATATAACAATAATAACAATTATCATATTTACCCTGTACGTTGAGAGAATAGAGGACATAATTATACGAGATCAAACACAGAATATAATAATTATGATAATGACCTGAAATGAAAATGTCAATAGATAATTTGAAGGCTAATCTTGTCAATTAATAAACTCTTTCTCATGAGAACGACGCCCAACACCATGTAATGGAATCGATTAACTGTTGGTTGAACTAATTTGATTTATGATGTAATTCAAAATTTGTAACAAAATAATTAATATTGATTGTATTCAACAAGAATTACAGGTCCTAACTCTCTAGGAGTTGGATACAGAAATTAATAAAAGATAATGCTGTATATTATAATTGATAAATAAGATGTACTGATCAAATAAATGAGGGGTTAAATATCGCTTGGCTAACGAGAGGTTAAATTTGGATCTTACTCTTTATCTCATGAGAAAGGTTTTAATTGTAAAATAATTAAATGTAGAATGAATAATATAATATTATTGATAATTTAAAAAGAATTATTTTCAAAAGATAAAATATGATTTCAAATAATATTGACAAGATATACCCTCAGATAAAAATAATATAATTAATTTGGCACTCACTCTACCCAAATGGGAGAGCCTCTCAGTAGGGAGAAGTCGGGCTGGTTGATCTGCTGTAGATGTTTCCAGGTCCCGTCCTTACCACCGACTGCCTAGAGCCTCTCATTTTTTCCATAATTTTACTTGTCATGAATTTTCACCGTCGTCAACAATTTATCTATTCATTGTGAAAATTTCTGGCAAATAATAAAAATTATGTAGTTCTATTACAGATGGAATTTCATTTTATATTGTATTTTAGTTTTTTATAATCATTGTTATTGTAATTATGTTTTTGGGAAAAATGAAGATTTGATTTGCAGTCGTCGCCGCCGCACCACGATCAATCGGCGGCATCCCCATCTAGTGGTGGTGGATCTAAATGCAAGGAGCATGCGCACTACCACTGGATGTGGATGCTGGATGAGTTGGGCAACCTCGGCCGCTCCAGTACCAACTGCCCGACCAGGTGTTGCTAACCATATTCGGCTACTTGCTGTCGGTTTCAGGGCATCAGCTCTGGTAAGTAGCAAATTAACAATAATTATCTGTGGTTTTATTGAATTATAATGTCGCATCCACACTATCGCCCAAGTGCGTACTAATGACGATGACCGCGAGAGTGTGGATGGGTGGTTTGCCAGAGCTGGCCTTGGTTGGCCTACGCTGGGCTGGCCGACGCTGGCCGACGTTGGGCAAATATGTAGCTACAACAGCTGAAACCATACAGGCTATACCTTACTATCATTCTCTAACTTATTGACTTGGACTCTTCAGGTATTATGTGTGTAGGTGTTGTGATCGAATTCCCATCTAGCTGTTAACCCTGTTGTCAATATGCTACTACAAGCATATTGCTACTGCAAGCACAAGTCTTCGGGGTGATTTACAGCATTCAATTTGGATTACTGTTTAGTAATAATCATTCATTATTTAGCATTTGAATAAAATGCAATTTCTCATGAATTTTCATCTGTAGAATGGCTGGCCGCTATGGCTTCGAATAAAATGAGCGCTGCTATCCAGAGATTGTCAGTTTGGTGTAAGCGTGAGCATACCTGACGCTGACTAGCAATTAGGGTTCGATTCCCGGGCTGGCAAATAATTTCTAGATAGTAGCTCTCATCGAATTTCCATCCAGCTGTTAACCCTGTTGTCAATATGTGCAGTAGCACAAGTATTCGGGGTGATTTACAGCATTTAATTTGGATTTTCGTTTAGTAATAACTATTCATTAATTAGCATTTGAATAAAATGCAATTTGTCATTAATTCCCATCCAGCTGTATATACCGTACTCATGGATGAATATAATAATATATAGCCTATCTATAGATATCTATCTATGTGAAGGCCATCCCACACCGCCGTAGCGTAGCTTGTAATACGTTTTTGAAAAACGTAGCCGACATATTTCCTAATGTTAGCCAATCTGTCCATTTGAATCTGGCATGGCATAATAATAATATTCGTATGGCTTTTATTGGTGGGGAGTTGCTGACGGAAGTTTCTCCTCGCCTGAATATATATCATTTAAGCCGTCAATGGGCCTCACGACTGTCATACTTCAGCCGTGACCGACAGTTTAACGTGCCCATCCAATTTAACTTGAGGAGATAGAACAGCTACGTCTTCCGAAGACTTATTTCAATAGGCATTTTACGAGGTGTTTCCTAAGCGACGGCTCTACGATTCTACCCGAGCGACATTGTAGGCTAGTCTATAAGTCGGCAGGTCAGGATTGGTTGGTTGCTCCGTTTGGGTTGCTGCTAGTGAGGTCCACGTTATAATTGCACTAGAAAACAAAGAAAACAGCGTTGCCAGAGGATAGCTGCTGTTACTGCTATAGGCCTATCTCATGTCATATTAACAACTGTTCATTCTTGTTGAAAATAATCAATTATGTTTTATTCGTCAAGGAAATACACATTCCAATGATTAAACAATAGGTGATAAAATTGATTATTCATTTATTTTTCTAAACACTATAATCATAATATAATTATGACGATGGAGGAAGAACTAGGCAGAGCCTGTACCATTTCTCTTCCAAATTTTGATAGAAAGTTGATGTTTTCCAAAGAAATAATTGAGATTAAATATTTTGTTCATCAATTATATTATTCTATATTGTTAAAACACGATCTGGCGACGTTGAGGAGCTAGAGAAGGATAGAGAAGGATCTGCTTTGTCGAATGATAGACACGGTTGGCAATACCAATGTTAATTAATAATACTGCCATTATAACGTGGACCTCATGTATGTAAATTGTTATGTATTTTTTATTTCTGCACTTTTTTGTAATTGATTTGAAATCCAGGTTATATGCTTCTTTTATTAAAATGTCTATATTGTTTTGTTCAAAAGGCATTTTTCGGATTTGTTTCAATAATTGACCGCAGTGTCTTTTATATTATCTGTTTCAGTTGGGGCAAACTGAGCCGCTTCGGCGAGCGGGCCAATAATTTCAACATTGTTTCAATTCCAAGTTGATTGTTTTGAATTAATATAGTCTACTGTTACAGAGAGACTATGCCTTTTGAAAATATAAACGGTTACCTGATAAGTACCTTAATTTGTGTTATGAAATATGATTGATATCCAACTATTTAATAAATTTCTCAATTTGATAGATTCAAATAATGATATTATTTCGATTATTTACTTGCTCACCAAGTGCAGTTTTCTCGGTGAAAGCTTAAACCAAATTGGATCAGCTGGTGTGTTTTAATATCAATTAAACTTAACATGGATTTAATTCATATTAAGCCGACATTTGGTTCAAACTGGTACTGTGAAAACGGCTTTTAAATCGTTAGAATTATTCAAGTAATTAGTATGGTGATTATTATCATAGAAAAAAGATATCATAAGAAGATAACCCTATGGTATAGATTGTTTATGTTTCATCGTGCGTTTTAAAACAGTAAAGAAAAAAGTATCTCAGGTTTGGCTGAAATTTGCACCATAGATGAAGCTTTATCTGAGAAATGTCTGAGCCAAATTTGGCACCCCCAGCTACTATACAGGGTGAGTTATGCAGCTTCAAACGTAAAATTTGCAAATTTTCAAACGGTGAGGAATTTTGCAAATCGGATTCCAGATTCATGTTCCTCTCATCAAAGAGCATAAGGTCACGAAGTTAGAGCGATTTTGATTTTTCACAAAAAAAAATTAGATAAACCATGGATTTTATGAAAAATGCGAATGTGCCAGATTCGGTTGATATTCGAACTATGGAAAGAGGTTGACTCAATAGTGATAGATAAATGTCTTTTATTTTCATTTTATAACATTACAAATGATGTGGGCGAAGTTGAGGCAATAAGAGCCCCCCTCTTCCACTTGACCCACAAGTATGGGTCTGTTTGTGTAAATGGCAGAAGATAAGAAAAGATTCATTGAACAATTGACAAGTTTACTTGATAGAATACTTGACAATTATATAGTCTAAAATAAGAACTTAGTCAAAAATAACAGATTAAACTAGCTGACGTACAAACAACTCTAAAGTAATTTTTCACTAAGTTACCAAGAGGGATTATTAACTATGGAATGAGAAAGAAATCAATAAAAATGCTTACTTTCTTGATCAGATTTATTATAGTTTTTAGTATAAAAGATTTTTTTTTCAAAGAGCAAAGAATAAAGAGTTAACCTGATTTCAAAATCTCAGTCCAAGTAAACTGAAGATCAGTAGTAAATTATACAAGAAAATTTACAATAATCAAAAATATAATAGCTTTAAATTCTGCTCAAAATAAGATCTAGTTGCACGAAATTTGTTTAATAACTGATTAAATTATTAGATTTTTCTGTATTAGCTGTTATGCTACTATAGCGGTGACTGAGGACTCTATAGATTTGTTTCTATAAGTATTTCAGAAGAAGTTGCTGTTGTGGGCTGTACAACTCGCTTTCCTGATAGATTTCCCTTTAAGAATCTGATCTGTTTCATTTTCATGATGGCCTATGGGCTATGTGAGATAATGGGATGATGTTCCAGTAATTTAACCATAACTATTGAACGGTTCATCAGAGCCTTATTTTGTAGCAAACGTTGTTGTAGAATATAACATTTTTCTCATCATCATATACCGTAGTTGAAAATTTTGTCACTGCAATTAATAAATTCAAACTGAGAGATTTAATGCTTCAAAAAAAGCAGGACCGCATCTCTAGTAGAATTTTCCCTAGTTTTTATATCTCTAACTTTTGTTAGCTTCATAGTAGCTTTGTACGCATGAGGACCTTTTTTGTATAATATCAAATTGACTGTTGAGTAACAAGTTCTAATTACTAACTAAAGTCAAGAGTAAAGAGCTATTTTATTCGATTTTCAATATAATCATTATATACCGTATAGCATAAAGTTTACTTTAGTTCTGTTCATAGATAGCATACAGCTTTTGAATTTGCCGGTTGATAACCTAGTTTGAATTTGCCGGTGAGCCAACATGATAATGATGTTTCAAAACCTTTTGAATAATATAGAATGAAGAGTGAAACTTTTAATGAATAATTCTTTCAAACGTAATAAAGACATTAATTTATAGTTATAAAATTCCTTATCTATAAAAAATCATTTGAGAACCATTGAATGTCGATATTTTTTCCAAATGTTTCAATCAAAAGTACTTATATATATTCCCAACTTTTCAATGAATAATGGTATAAATCAACTAGAAAATATATTTGAAACTTTTAAAATAATTATTTGAATATCATAATTCTAATTTGATGATAGATATACTTAATTATTTTCTATTATTTTTTTGCGTTGTGTAGTGGTACGGCTGGCTACCTGCTGTTCAAGCTAATCAGCTGTTTGATGTTCATTATTTTTTTCAACTATGAATTGCGTTAATAGTGCTTCCAATAAACAGGATAATTTGATACATCAGAGAAATAATTTGAATATTTTATTTGAATGTATCAATTGTTAAAACATAATTATTTTTTCATTATTATTTTGCGGTGTGTAGTGGTACAGCTGGTTACCAAAATCCGTCTCCATCGAGGTCAGTTACGTTGCAAGCACGCGTTGCATTTTTACCTCCTGTGTTCTTCTGAAACCCTGGTATTGGTTTTGATTTTCCTATCTCTCCAATGTTAAATTTTTGGTTCAAGTGATACAGAATGACGTCAGGGTGATACAGATACAGAACGGCGTCCATCTTTGATTTGATACAGATATTATCATCTCTACAGAGGATGAAATCCATAAATAAATATTATTTGAATAATTCTCTATTATATCAGTGTTTAATGATATTTAGATAGTTTTTAATATTGGTTTCAATTGACCTACAGATTTTTTGGTTATTTTTTTTTTGACTGAAAATTGTACTCAACTCAAAATGAATTGAGGTTATGAAAATATTAACCATAGATAACCAATTTTTGGAATTTTTAGTCTGAATCTAAATTTAAAAGAGGAATAGGACAGTTTTTATCTCATCTCTCCGATCATTTTGATTTAAATTATATGTGGAAATAATTAAAGAATGAAACTGTTAATTTGGTAAACAGATACAGGAATTTGGAGGTTAGCCTATTTATATTTAGCATATTTTCCTAGTTTTATCCCAACCTAGCAAATAATAACAGTTTAGCTTGTTAGAACGACAACTTGGTAAGTACCGGTAAACCTGATGATAAATCTATAATGTAATAATAGAAAGAATCGGCTTGTACACGTAGGGGATAGGATATTTTTCAATGACGCATCATCCCCAGGAGACGTCTCCACCGTTCAGCTGCTTTTGTGATAATGCATATTATAATTTGAATGAATTTATGATTGATTATTTAAATTTTTATTGAAAGTGGTCACGGTTTTATTTGCCATTCGAATAATTGTTCTGTAATTATGTGTATTGAATACAATGAATGAAACAGAAGGTATTGGAGGTATCTCCAATATGTCGAGTTTGTGAAGTTCTCAGTTAGTCCCTAGCAAAGCACGGGTTACCTGCTGTTGGTAATATTTTGTTTTTTTATTTGACCACTCTACAGTAAGATTGTACACAATAATAATATCGTGGGTCTGTTTTTGCAGTTGCTTGGTATGGATTGTAAGACACAGAAGAAGACGCATTTAGATGTTTTTGGATCTTGAATCTTGATGCTCACAGAAAAGCAAGTCAACCAGACAGGTGAGTCACACAACATTAGTATACTTTTACTCAAGTAGGCCTATACTTACTTAGTTACTTACAACTTAATAGTTGCTACAATACTCTTTTCTGGCTATCAAGTTTGTCAGTGGCTCAATTCAGGGCAGTATTCCACCACCAATTCAATTCAATACTAGCAGATAACCCGTGCACCGCAATGGGCTAATTAAAAATTTAACAGACCTAAAACTTGACCTACCTTAATCTTGGAGAATAAGCTAATAGGCTAATATTCTTTTATATTAAAAGAATTAATATAACCATCCACGGTGAATAATTAATAATCTATATGCAAATTGTCAAGTTAATCAGTCCAGTAGTTGAGGCGTAATGCTTGATACTTGTAGATATCCCACTAGTAGCGCGACAGCGCCATGGTCGTCCCTGCGGAACACACCGTCATCATAGAATTCGTGCAGGCTATAGTAAGGCTTTTGTTGTAAGTGTCTCTTCTGGAGGTCCTTGAAGGTGCCTATGCTTTTGATATTTTTTATTTCTTCTTCTGGGAGATGGTTGTAAATCCTGCTGCATCTGGTTGTAAATCTGGGCCCCTCTTGCGCCAGTCCAGTTCTCACTGTATATGGGTGTCATTATGTCGTCTTGTGTTGTATCCATGTATATGTTGGTTCCGCTGGAAATAATCCGGTCTTCTTTCAACCATCAGAGCTGATTCAAAGACAAGGGAGTGTTAGTATTCCAGTCTCAAAAAATAAAGTTTTGCAATGTGCCAGGTAGTTCTCATTGTTTATAATTCTAACGATCCTTTTCTGTAGGTGAAGAAGCATGATTTTTTCAAGTATGCATTGTGATGATCTATGAATTTCTATTATGCATTATTCATTATCTCATTTCTATTTTCATATGATGCGTCTGATAATTGGTGAACTGTGATTCCATTCATTCATCTGTGAATTCTTATTTTTTCATCTAATTTATCTATGTTCTATTACAGGCTCTGAAAATTGATGAAATGGAACAAATTATTTGGACAAGACACTAGAAAAATTCTACTCGATCGGTTTTGAAATCATACCTCAAGAAACTTGCGAGATCTTCGTCTGCACTGCAAAACCATTTTAGGTAACTATCCGAATAGCTTACTATTTTGTATTCATTTCAGTGACAAATTTTCATTTGTACCGTAAATGAATAAATGAACATCACAACTGAAATAGAGAGAAAACCTTTGTTTAGGAGGAAAATTAAAAGACTCGAATAGTGCTTTTACAGTGCTACAGAACTTTTCGAATCAAGACAAGTTGAACTCATGATTGCTGTGTTCAGAAATAAAAGTATTAATTCAACATCATATCTATGCTACTTTATTGTAAATATATGATTGTTATGGTGACTTACTCAGTTATGTACATGCAGAAATTAAGCATATTTTTAATAACACAGTGTTATGATGTGGCAATTCAATATCTGGGTAGAATGGATCCCTGCAAGCCATTTTTTAAAAATATACAGCAATTCGACTCTTCACTGTTTATTAATGCTGCAGGCTCTTACCTTTCAAAGATATCTTGAATATATTAGATCTAATATGCGATCTACATGAGCACTTTACTAGAGAGTGTATTCAAGTTGATACCGGTCAGGCTTTTTATTCGGTTGAGGAGATGTTAACTGGTGAAATTCCATTATAATATTGTTTGAATGCCAGACATTATAGTAATCATCGGTTAAAACATGACATGATGAATTGACGGTAGGTACCACATATACTGACTGTGTAGAAAACATATACTCCCTTTGTAAATAATTACCTTGACTTGTTAGCCTATAATGTGTATTATTTTGTGTTACCAGTTTCTGTGTTTGTATCAACTATTCATATGACTACTCGTACAGTCCGGGTCCTGTAGCTTTTTGCTTATCGGTGGAGGGCCACTAGACTTCAATACTACCCTTTCAAAAACATCCAACATTTTTTGAAAATGTATCTTTTCATAAGCAACAGATGCTCTTTTTCATCTTTTCAAAAGCAACTTGTTGCATCCGAAAAGATATACAAGGAGCATTTTCGGAGTTACGTCCTTTTAGCACAACACAGCCTATCAGCTGACATTCGTTCAACAAGCTCTTTCCATTGTTGGTGATACGTTGCAGCTCTCTCATTCATGAAGAATCTCTGTGTAGGGAGCTTCCTCCATCTAGGGATCTTGGGTCTCTAAAGCCTGATGTTTTTGCAACGCCATAATTATTTCCTTGCCTATATGCCGTTTCAAAGCTATGGGATGCGTACTGTACAACATATATGAATATACTAAAACCCTAAATTCCGTCCTGCATATATAGTATATAGATAAACGTGACGTGTGGTTAATGTGGTAATTTGTTGTTTGCAGGGTTTGTTGGAGGCGAACGACATCCACAACAATGGGATAGCGGGGTTCGGGCGCCAACCCGACAGTGACAGTGGTGCACTGCGAGATCCACCACGGACAGACGGGTGGCTTGTACGGGCTCGGCCAGTTCATCGACAACCGCATCCATTCCCACAGCACCCCACCGCAACGAGATCTACAACGGCCATCAGGGTGGCGTCTTCATCTGGGCGAAGGCCGCGGCTTGATCGAGCATAACAATATCTATGGTGAGTGAATTGCAAACATCACTATGTTATGCCTAGTCCTCAGTCGCTGGCCCGCGTTGGTCTTGCCATCTACACTGCAATGTGGCCAGTGCCCAATCAAGGCCAGCGTCAAACAATACATGCACAATGGAAACTCGGCTAGAATCGTGACGTCAAAATCCGCCATCTTGAAAGAAAGCCAATCTAGCCAGTGCCGCCAGAGTGGCAATGTGTGATCTGTGCCACTGAATGAAATAATAGTGGACTGTAAGAAATGCTTTTGTAAATAAAAAATGTTAAGATGTATGAATTGTATATTTATTGTACTACTGCACAAATCCAACATGCCAAAAAATGAATGATAATTTATAATAAAACTGGTAGCTGGGAAAGACGCAAATAAAAGTAGGGTTTAAGTAAAACAGTTCAATAGATTTATTGTATACTTTGAGAAACGTGACATATGGTCTTAGATTTAGGAAATGCCACACAGGGCAGTTGACTGACGAGATACGAATAATTGACTCAATAGTCAGGAGTACAAAACAATAAAAATGACATAATAAAAAATTGAGACAATCAGTTGAAATATGATAAATTGACTCAATAATCATGAGTACAAAACAATAAAAAATGCATAGTAAAAAATTGAGACAGTAAAAATTGAGATTGTCAATTGATAAATGCTGACT
>NW_024092845.1:0-15205 GCF_014356525.2 Nilaparvata lugens | reverse complement strand
GATTAAATTCATGTTTTGAAGAATTCATTGTTACAATTGATAAATTGATAGGAGCTTATAAATATTTTCTATTTCAAATGAAATAGCTTCTGAAAAAAATAATGAATGGATAATACCAATATTGAATTATTGTTGACCAAGAACTCTGTACATCGACAATTCATTCAACTAATTCTGTATTGATAAAATTATAATAATTTCTCTATGATAATCAATTTCATCAACTAACTGGAAAAAGTACTTCAATTTCCATGAATTTTTAATAGAATTATATAAATCTAAAGTGTAGGTCATATCTAAATTCACAAAGAGTTCGATTCTTGTTGGCAAGATAGTGTTATTCAATGCAGAAATCATTGTTATTTCACTAAAAGATAGGATAAAATGAATAGTTCTCTTTCAGGGGGAGTTTTGACAACCCACAAAACTCATTTTTCATTTGAAGAAATAATATCAAAAAGGTGCATAGGACCTTATTTTTTGTTCAGTTTGCCAAAATACCCTCATTTCAATATTAAAATTTTCGACTGACTGTACAGTGAGTCAATCATTCTATTAAGGCTTGAATAATTTTGAAATTTTAATTAAATAAAAATGGTAGAGATAATTATCATGTAGATATCAACACTTTATTCAAAGACATTTAACTGCATGCATTTTCATATTGCCGATACAGCATTGATAAAACTGTAGACTTTATTTAGCAGTCTCAAAAAACTGTTCTAGCTGAAAAATTAATAATACATGCCACGTGTAGGCTTATACATTGCATCAGGAAAACGAAGTTCAAACTATGGTTTTCCTAAACATATGTTTTTGAGATAATTTCTCTGATGCAGCTGTTTCACATTCACCATTATAAATTATACAGAGTTTGTGAAAATAAAAATATTTATTGATTACCAAAACAATACTATTATATATTAATGATAATAATTAATTATTAAAACAATACTTTATTATATCAATAATAATAATATATTAAACATATTTATCAATTATCAGAACAATATTATTGAGGTTGAGTGGAATCAGGTAGAAAGCAATAATAGAGCAGATGTTCTTTTTCGATTTCTATCATATTATTTTGTTATTTCCAATGATTACAACATATGATAGAATATCATGTCAATAAATAAATTATCTCATTTCATATGGCACTCACCTTACCATGTTCATAACCTTACTAATAGGATCTTTTTCATCTTTGAACCCTTAGAGGCAAAATATCTCAAAATCCGTTCTTAGTGCGCGTCTAGCATGTTTGAAGAATATTTGTGCAAAGTTTCAAGTCTGTAGGACAATTAGTTTGAGCTGTAGTGTGATTTTACATCAAAATTTTCAAAAAAGCACTCTCCTGGACCCCCCTGTGCTCCTGATCGAAATTTTTCTGCATAGATCTAATTTTTTTTCGTAGCTGAACAAAAAAGTTCCTCATGACTTTTCTGTGCAATGAGCGGTTAAAAAGTACAAAATTTTGGGGGGGCCCCAGCTCCCTCAGGGGGGCAAATTTCTGAAAATCCTTTCTTAGTGGATGTTTTCAGGCTACCATAAACAATCGTGCAAAATTTCAAGTTTTTAGGCTCAGTAGTTTGGGCTGTGGTGTGATTTCAGTCTGTCGGGGCTTAGCCTTTTATAAGTATAGAGAAAGAAAGAGAAGAAGATGAATGATAATAATAAAATAAATAATATTGAGTATATAGAGATCTAATAATTGCATTTTTCCGGTTAGAAATTCCTCCATATGGTGTATAACAAGTTTAAGTCTCGAGTTTTTTTTTCTAAACGGTCCTCTATTTCTTTTCATCTATTTATTTATTTTTCTATATTTGAATATTATTGGTTATTTATTTGTTCATTTCTTTCAATTGTATCATACAGCATGATTCCTCAGGGTTTTGGAGTGGTGACCATTCTGCTCTTCGAATCTACTTGATCTCTTATCATTAATTTACCCTCTAACGTTCTTATTTATGTGGGCACTGAAATTTTTGACTAGATTTGTCTTTTCACTTTGCTCTCTCTATTTCTCTCTCCTTCACTGCTCTATTTTATTTTTATTATTATCATCTTTATTTATTGTAAAGTCCATTTTATTTCTTCTACATATTAAGAATCATTATTCACTCAACTTTTCTGCTCCAAAGTGTTATTTGAATGAAATATATAAACATTCGTTCTCCATTCTCGCTCCATTACAATGATTAAAGTGCGATATCTGAAATGCCAGTGTTCTTACTGATAATCTTGACCGACTTCTGTATAGTGTAACTTTAACCTAATCTCTTTTGATATTTTATCTTTCTCTCGTTCTAATACTTTTCATTGAAAACAGTTTCTATTTCAAGCTTGAGAGCCGAATCTAAAACCTGATGAGTTATAAACCTGATTGAGTGTTGTATGTTTTATACTCAATATTTATATTTCTTATTATACACTATACTTATTATCATTATTACTATTATTCAACTTTCATTGTTCTTGTCTTAGTCAATTATGGTATTTTCCAACTTGTCTATCTATTTCAGAATGTAAGAGGACTTCGCACAAAATCTTCCAATTTTTATAGATCCTTACTAAGCACTGATCACGATATTATTGTGTAGACGGAAACCTGGTTGCATGATGGTATTGCCAGCTCCGAGTTTTTTGATGAACGCTATAGTGTTTATCGGAGTGATAAGGGTAATGATGGTGGTCGTCTGAGGGGAGGGGGGTAGTTATTGCGGTTAAAAGATCACTGCATGCTGATTTATGTGATGAGCTTTCGGTAGCTAATAATGATTATGAGTCGGTAGGAGTTAAATTGAAGTTAAATGCAACATATTATCACATAAATGCAGTATATTACCTCCGTCAATTCAGTTGAATACCTATCTCCAATACTTAGATATATTGAATCTCTTCACGATGTACTTAACGGTAATTAATGATTATTGGAGATTTTAATTTACCAGAAATAACCTCCTGCACTCATGATCTTCTTGGGAACATCTAGAGCTAGGATTCTAAATAATTTTTGAATTTTTATGATTAAGTTTGTATAACTCAGTTGTGAATAATTTGGGTAGGACTCTGGATCTTGTATTAAGTAACTTCCACCTTGAAGTTGTCAGGAGTGATGATTCCCTCCTCCCTGAAGACGGCTATCATCCTGCATTATTTGTTGAGGCCTCATATTCAGATTCTGGGACTGATAATGCTTCAGCTGATACCCAAGAATTAGTTATAATTATCCTAAGGGAGACTATCTTAAAGTCTACTGTGATTAAGAGACCGCTGTTGGGACTCTTTATTCGGTTGTGTTGATGTCGACTCGGTTGTGGATGAAT
Source organism: Nilaparvata lugens (assembly GCF_014356525.2). Classification (NCBI taxonomy): domain Eukaryota; kingdom Metazoa; phylum Arthropoda; class Insecta; order Hemiptera; family Delphacidae; genus Nilaparvata; species Nilaparvata lugens. The sequence continues at coordinate 11,873 of NW_024092845.1, read as the reverse complement.
TTTACAAAATACTGTACTCACACTTGGATGATTGAATTCCGAAGATTAAAGTGAAAGGGCACAATCCTACATATCCTCCTTGGTTCTCTGCAGATATAGTATCTGATCTAAAGATGAAGAATAAATGTTCAAGGGAGAGGAAAGTTTCACCTCATCACGACAATCTTTTTAAAACGTTGAGAGCCTCCTTGAAGACTAGAATTACTTTAGCATATAATAAATATTTACATTCCATTCAATCTGGTCTGTGTAGTAACGTGAGAAACTTTTGGAGATACGTAAATTGCAAGAGAAAGACATCCTTTGTGGAGTCGACTATGACGCTGAGTGGGGAGTCCTACATTGGTTCTCATATTGTGGATGGATTTGCACGTTACTTCGAGTGTTTATGGAGCTGATACACCTGTTGCACCTGATGCATGCGGGGGTGGTCCGGGGATGTCTGGCGGCCTGGGATTGAGTGTAGGCATTGGTGATGTTTCTTCTGATTAAATCCTATCTGCTATAGCGGGATTAAGATCTGGTTGCTTTGAAGGCCTGCTTTATTCCCACATTTATTGTTAAGGGTTGTGTAGCAGTTCTTCTTGAACCTCTAAAGTTTATTTTAAATCTAACTATAAAAACTTCTAAATTCCCGGAAAAATGGAAAATTGCTCGAATAACCCCGTTTTCAAGTCAGGGAAAAGAACAAACATAAGGAATTACAGACCTATATCTATTTTGAACTGTTTTTCCAAAACTTTGAAAAAATACTACATGCAATTATATTTGGACAAGTCAAGAGAGTTATTGCAGAGGAGCAACATGGTTTCTTACAGTGTTAGACGGGGGGAAGGGTTGATGCCATATACACAGATCTTTCTAAGGCATTTGATACAATAATCACAGATTGTTGGTTAATAAACTCGGAGTAATGGGTTTCTGTGATAACTTAGTCAAACTTCTGGAGAGTTACTTGCATTTGAGATTGCAATATGTCATGATACATAATCATAAATCTGATTCCTTTTATTGTTCATCTGGCGTGCCACAGGGCTCTAATCTTGGGCCACTACTTTTTCTATTATTTATTAACGATCTTCTTTCATTTATTAAAAATTCTTCTCGCCTCATGTACGCTGACAATGTTAAACTATTCAGAGAAATAAAGAATGTCAATGATTGCATTACCTTTAGAGGGATGTTGATAGTTTATTAGTCTGGTGTGAAACTAATAAACTGAAAATAAATGTGGCCAAGTGCAAAGTAATTAGTCTCTCTCGACAGTTGGCTCCTTTTGAAAATATATATATATTGGTGACACCCCTTTGGAAGAGATGAAAACTTTCAGGATCTCGGTGTAGTGTTTACCAGTGATTTTACTTTTAATTGTAATGTGGACTTCATATGCAGTAGGGCTAATCAGCGATGGGTTTCATCTTAAGGACATGCTCACCATTTAGTGATGTTGCCCCTCTCTATTCTTATACAAGTCACTAGTTAGAAATCTCCTAGAATATGCCTCTGAGATCTGGAGTCCATATTGCAATGGCCAAATTCTCATTCTGGAGCATTTGCAAAACAAATTTCTGAGATATATGTATTACAAGAAGTTTACTGTCTACTGTCCATTTGATTTCCAACTGATACGCTGAGGTGTATATTTGGAATTGAAACATTAAAATCAAGGAGAGATGTCAGATCCCTTATTTTCCTTTACAATTTACTAAACAATGAAATAGATTCTGCTTATTTACTTTCTAAACTTAATTTCTACATTTCATCCATAGCTTGTCGTTCTTCATTCTCTTTTCTTGTAACATGCTCAGAACAGAAAGTCATTATAACTCTCCAATTAATAGAATCCAGAGGCTTTTCAATCTCTTTTCTGGGGCCTAGACGTCTTGGGTGCTCTCGTGGCAGATTCCACAACACTCCGAAGGGCTTAATTTAGGATAGATATTGTGGCCAAGTTACCATATTACATTTTTCTTTCTTTCTTTTATGTGACTTTTTCTTCTCAGTGCCCCCGATTCTTTGTTCTTTTTAAGATATTTCAAGTGCATATTTTCCCACCTCTCATATTTTCTCTCGGAAAGTAGTTTCAGCAATGAATATAAGATAGGCGCTTTTTTTGTTATATAATTTATTCTGTTCTTATCTTATTTTACTCTTGTTTTATTCTCAGCTTGTTGTTTATTTTAAATCTAATTTTTCTAATGAAAAATGTTGTAATGTTTTAAGGAGACATATAAGGGCTTAACCTGTTGTCTCCATGTGTGTATTTATGCAAATAAATAAATAAATAACTTGATCTGGGACGTTATTACAAAGTTTTCAGTCTTCAACACTACCTCTGGTTCGTGGTTTTGAATTCCATGGTGGTGACTTGGATGTTTAATCATGGCATCAATCACCCACGCACTCTCTATTACCCACAGACAGGCAAGCAGTTCAATATGTGGGCATCATCAGCAATAGGAAATAAAAGAAAAGAGGAAGGCCACACATGCTATCAATGGGGAGTCTCATGGGTTAACCATCTCATGTATGAACATGCAACTCTACTATGGAAAGTAGATTAGGTCCGTATTGTAGATCATCAATACATAATAATCATTTTATTAATAAGACCTCAAGTCCAGAAGTCATATATATTAGCCTAAATTTTGACAACATTTTGTTTGATTCACAGCTGTCTACACTGTGTTTCTTGCAGTCAGATCCCAGCACTCTGCGCCCTCTCACTTATCAACATTGTCTTTTTCTGAATCCTGCGAGCTAGCAGTCAGCAACGCTCATAGCGCTCCTTAAATCAATATATTTGAGAATCATCAGTTGTGTATTATGCCTACAGTGCAACTCATTGTCTTTGATGTCCATGGTCAGGCTGTCTCCTGTTGAGCCCTATTGGACAGCAGTTCTGATAGTTGCTTCATTTCTCACAAACTAGCAGCTCATCTTCAATTATCTTCAACTTATATGGGTAGTACAGTTTATACAGTATCTGGTAGCAATTCTACTCTCTTGAATCTGTCATCTTTGGATTTATATTCACCCGATTGCACTTGGTCTCAGTGCATTAGCTGTATCATCACAGAGAAAATCACATCCAGCATTCCACTGCCGGGACTGGATATTTCGAAATTAAATATTCCTGCCAATGTTAGGTTAGCTGATCCAATTTTTTTCCAAATCAAAGGTGTTGATATTCTACTTAATGTTTCAATTTATGCTTCCTTGATGACACCAGGTCAACTTCAATTATCTGAAAACTGTGTCCTTCAGAACAAATGTCTAGGTTGGGTTATTTGGGGATCCATCCCATCTCAGTCTCCTATTGTTAATGAACCTGTTTCCAATTTTGTTTCAAATTCAGAAATTTCAAAACAACTTGAGAAATTTTGGGGGATTGAAGAGCTTGATATTGAATCCAGTATTCTACGGAACAAGCACAGGTTGAACAACATTATGTTGACAATGTTCAGCATATGAAGATGGTAGATTTTCAGTTGCTCTTCCAAAAAAGATTCTCCTCAGGCACTTGGAAAATCTCATCATCAAGCTTTAAACAGATTTCATTCTCTTAAGAAGCGACTCATCTCTAATCCTGAATTGAAGAGATCAAACATTGGCATTGGAGTATTCAAATCTCTGTCTCCCTCTCACCACCCACACTTTCTCATGAAATTGTTATCATACTCCACATCATCCGGTTTTTAAACCCGATTCAACTACAACTAAATTGAGAGTAGTTTTCGACGCTTCAGTGAAATCAGTTACAGGTGTTTCACTCAATGATGTGCTTCACATTGGGCCCACTGTTCAACCTGAACTATTTGACACTGAACTTTGTTTTCACACGCATCTATTGCTTTTATAGCAGAATCACTAAGATGTATCATCAAATTCTTGCTACCCTGAAGATAAAAATTTTCAGCATATCTTTTGGAGATCAGACACAAGTCAACCTATTCAAGAATATTTTCTTAATACAGTCACATACAGCACATCTTCAGCACCCTATCTTGCAACATGCACTCTAATCATTTAGCTGATGTTGATTGTCAACCTGGTTCACCAGTTTTCAATGCATTCATGAAGATTTTTATGTTGATGACTTGATTGGTTCAAGTTCGCTTCCAGCAGCAATTGATCTTGCTCAACAACTTCTTTCTACACTCACCAACAGAAAATTGGAACTCAGGAAATGGTTGTCCAATTCACCTGATTGTTAGCGACAATTCCATCTCATTCGATTGAGACAACTACATTCAAGCCTCTTTCTGATTCTACAAAACGTAATTGAAGAAACCAAATCAATTATGCCTCACCACATTTATAGTGCATGACAAGAATAACAAGCCTCGTCTTGTGGTAAATTATAAAAAAAACTCAACAATAAGATTCTAAAAGTTAGATATCCTCTTCCAAATCCTTCTACAATATTGAAAGCCTTAAGCTCTGCAAAATTCCTCTCAACCTGGATTTAACTTCAGCCTTTTATTCCATGAGAATAGCTGAAAAGTCGAAACACCTCACAGCCTTTAGTACACCTCTAGGACTTTTTAGTTTCAAATGCCCTCATATGGGGTTTAATTTATCCCCAAACTGATTCATGAGAGGAATGACACACTTATTTTCAGACATCTTGTACAAATCCATTCTTATTTACATGACATTATCTAATATCATGTCTTCTACACTTGATGACCACAAGAAACATCTGGAATAAGAATAAGAATAAGAATGCTTTTATTCCTTTGAGCACATAAAAATGGCAATTGGAAAAGTCAATACAATATAATGCTAATTATAATTGAAATACATTGGTAAAAATACAATTACTATAAAATAACTTGGAAACACATGTGTAAAATGAAGTGATTTTATATAATCATACACAGGAAATAATAGGAAACCATGGTCAGCATTGTGGAAAATAGAAAAATCGATAAGGAAGAGGAAGGAATCTCTCAAGTAATAACTGATCACGCAAGTCTTCAATATTACAAAAGCATACGAGAACCAAATTCACGCATAGCGAAGTTAGCTGCAAATTGGTACAATACGACTTTGAAATTGTATATAAGCCTGGAAAATTGTTACAATTAGTTGACGCCCTTTCCAGAGCGCCAATACAGAAAACAATTGAAAAGAAATGGCAAAATATAAACAATATTTTGACTGTTAATATAGGATTACTGCAAAAACAGGATCCTTTCCTGAGTAAGATATACAATGCTCAATTTGATCTAGATAGAGCAGATAAAATAATTGTGCAAAAATCACGCAACTATACCCTATGCGATGATATTCTCTTCCATAAAGAGCAAACTAAAACAGGACTGCAATACCTTTTGGCAGTACCAGGTAGTGCTATTCAGCAAATACTAAAGCAATATCATGATTATATGAATTATGGTGGTCACCTTGGGATTGATAAGACCTTGTTGAAAATAAAATACAAGTATTACTGGCCATCTATGCACCAAGATGTAATAGTCTATGTTAAATCTTGCCCAACTTGTCAAATCTCCAAAACGAGCAGCGAAAAGCCAGTAGGGCTACTGCGCCCAATAGCAATCACGGATCAACCCCTAAGCACCATCTGTATTGATGCGGTAGGGCCCTTATTGCTTTCGGGTGGCATATATAAATATATTTTTGTGGCACTAGACCGCATAACAAGGTTTGCATGTTGCAAACCAACTACTGCGATGGACACTAAACATACAGCAACTTTCATTTTGAATTTCGCCTCTTTGTATGGTCTACCCAGAACTATTCATACCGACAATGGTACAAATTTCAAAGCTGAACTTATCTAAGAGATGTGCTTATCACTTGGAGTTTCCCAAAAATTTGGATCAAGTTACATGCCCACAGCTCAGGGAGTAACAGAACGTTATAACCCCACACTTGTTACAATGCTTAGGTGTTATTCGAACATTAAACAAAATAACTGGCATTCCAATATTCGTCACATCTGTTTTGCTTATAATATCTCAAAGCAAAGTTCTCTGGGTTATTCTCCTTTCTACCTATTCCACAGTTTCCATCCACCAAGCTCATAAGACATAGCCTTCCTGCCGAGTGCAATCAAGCAAGACAGGATGCATGTCCTCAATGAGCTAGTGGCAATCAGGAAAAGTTTGCCTGAAATTATGAGTAAGGTTCAGGAGAAACAAAAAGAAACCCATGACAAGAAATACAGAGACTTGAGTATCCAACCAGGAACAAATGTTCTAGTTGCCTACCCTCAAGCACAACCAGACTCCAATTTTTGCACAATTATTTTATCTGCTCTATCTAGATCAAATTGTTAATAGTTTATAATATAAACTTATCATAAATAGCTTATTATCAACTTTGAGAAGTCAGACCCCATCGCTCAGTCATGTTTCCCCATACCCTTTCCCTAATGTCTTCAATAATGTTCATAAAAATGGCAGCTGTCAAGGTGTTTTAGGAGTTATACTCCAATCAATCCCTCATGTACACGTTTATCAAGCTTCTGTGCCACTCAGCTACAAAATGAACTCTCCAATGGCGCAGATGACTCTACTTCAAGCGGATAAAGCCTTTCTACCAAAATGTTTATACACTGACACTCCATCGCAAATATTATAGAGCAATTATATAATTCAACAAATGACATCATCAAACATGAGCACCTGTACTACACTCTCTACACTAATAAACCACAGACATTATCAACTACACAATCTAATCATTCTACAAGGTCCATTGATACAATAGGAAACTTCCTGCACTTTTGCTGCGGTACCGCAATAGACGGGGAGCTTCATGGACTTGAATTCAACGAACAGCACCTGACAGACCACCTCAATGCATTCAAAAGTATTGTGAAAGAGGACCACCAAGATTTAATCAAAGTGACGGTGGAATTGAACTCCTCCACTAAAGACATTGTTTCGGTTTGAGTGTGAGAATCTGTAATGAAACTTTCTGTTTGAGTACATGAATTTGTTTTAATTGGTTCAGGGGGAAAAATACGTTAGTTTTGCATGCAGAAGGTGTTAATAGTTTATTTGGTGTCTTTGCAAGGCTTTGTTCTTCTGCACTTGCTAGTCTGAAATTTCTTCTTGAGTGGTTTTCAAGGACATATAAATTGGGATAGCTATCTTTCAACGTATCTGAAAGTGGGACTTGATCTAATATGTATTGAATCGCTCTATCATGCTCTTTCTGATATTTCAAAGTATCATTGAAACTTTCTTTAATAAGACGAAGACTTGAGTGGACAAACTCAAGATCAGCATTAGCGGGAATGTAAAGGTTATATTCCTGCGATAATTTTTTTGCTGTTTCCAAATTAAGTTTGGAAGTTTGAACAGTACGCAAGTCAGTTAGAGTAGTTGAGGACATATTTCCTAGCACAATATTACGAGCTTCCAAGTACATTGAAAGAGCAGTGCCAGCAGATCGTATCACATCAGTGGTGATCAATGTCACTATTTTATGTAGGTACCTATCTTCCTAATGTTAAAATCCTTATTTGACTAAAATTTAAATGCTTTGAAGCCATTATAGCCATTATAATTACCTCTTAACCCTGTTGTCAATATTTGCAGTAGCAGAAGTCTTTGGGGAGATTCACAGCATTTAATTTGGATTTATTCGTTTAATAAATTAATAGTTATTCATTAATTAATTAGCATTGAATGAATGCAATTTCTTATTATTTATTCCTGTAGATATATTATTTAGGCAAATTATAAACATGTACTTACCTAATTAACTTGATCAATAATTTGAATCTTTCTATCTATTTGCAGAGAATAATTAGATCTGGTTGTATTGGTCTTTGCAATGAAGAAGACTCATTTGGCCTGATGGATTGTGATAGAGAATATAAAGGACAATATATTTAATAGCTTGAATTATACCTATTCAATAAGGAGAATTAATTTAGTTTTTTAGTTCACAAATAACTAGTAGGATGGTATGTATTATTTTCAATTTCAAATTTACCAGGTACATAAGATTATATCATAGAGAAACAATAGCATGAGTAGATATCCCATGGTATGAGGCGTTTATGTCACAACTTTTACTGTTATCTCAAGCCCATAGTCCATAGTAGTTCTTTCCCGTGAAGCTTTATGACGCTGGTAGTCTCTCATATTGTGCCGTTCATACACTCTTTACCTGGTCAAAACTGGAAAAATCAACTATAATCGACAGTAATCGGCTTGAGATAACAGTAAAAGTTGCGACATAAACGCCCTATACCATGGGATATCTACTCACGCTATTGTTTCTTTATGATTATATTTACTTTAAAATTATTTAAATCTCATAATGTTCTTTGAAAAAATCACTATTCTTTCCGTTTTAATGGACAGAAATATTTTTTTCAATGTTACTCCAGTTTCCCAGTGTCAATAATTCATTTTTGTAATTGATTCTTTCCTTCCAAAATAAAATCTTGCAGATAAAGGGGGTTTTGATTGAATTTTATGAAAATCTATTCAATAATTATTCAATTAAAACAATAATAATTATAATTCACGATGCCTGAACTTCACACTGTAAATAGTTCTATAATTGCTTCAAGTGCATAAATATGACACGCAAGAAATGTTCCATTGTAAAAAATATGGTACGTTACATTGATTTTATTGCAAAAATAATAAATGGATAAAAACAAATGGATGTAAAAAACAAATACCTCAGTCCCTATATAGTTGGTACTTTACTTTACCATGAGGTAATAAATGTGAATGTGTCATTGCCTGTAACAAATGAAATTTATATCCCATGTTTATAATCCATAGCCTAATTTTAAAACAGTATAAAAATTCACAAATTTTATTTGCGCATTTACTATATTGTACAAGGATGTCTAAAATTTAAAGCTGGTAAATACCATTCTTACTGAATTAGTTGCAACTTCTTTGAATTTTTTTTATCAAATAAAACTCGTTCTCTCACTTTCGATATTCTCCCACAAATTAATAGATTATTAATTCATGTAGTGTTTCAATTCATATATTTTCAGATAAGTCTGAAGACTGCAGTTTTGATGCGACAGTATCTTCGATATTTTCGCAATAGTCCACTATTGTTCATATTGGTGATACTTGTAGTAATATCATCGCTAATAAATTTATTGATGATATTGTTCAATGAAAGAGATAACATGGAAAAATGTTTTTTGGCGTTTAAGGACATGATAACCGTAAGTGCCATGTTCTCTTGTTTCTTAAAACGATTTAGTATATTTGAAGAAAGCATTGAATTGACGCATATGATTGAGGAGGAGCATCTCTTGGACCACTATCAATTGGATAGAACTGCCCCAAGTTGGGCGAAAGTTGTCAATAACTACAATAAGAAGAGAAAAGAACTGAACGTTATGAGTAATATTATATTAGTGTTAGCTTTCTGCGCTGCCTCAACACTTGTAGTGAGATTTTCGATATTGAGATTATTGGAATCAGATCCAGAGTATCGACTACGTGGCTTCCCAACTCCATACGTCTCCTATATTCCTCCAGAGTTTGATCAGCTTTCATTTGTAGCATACATATTCATATTGCATTTTCTGATGATGATATCTTTCACGTTTGAGGGCTTTACTGCATATACGGCCCTATTACAAAGTGTCAAGAAACTGCTATCAGACTATGAAAACATTATATTTTGTTAGACGACATCAAGAATTCACCTAGCTCTTCTCAGGAAAAAGAATTTACTAGTAATGAAAAACAAGTCCAAAGAGTCGATAATGTAAACGATGAAGAGGATCTATGGAAAAAAATGAGGCTCATTGTGAATTATCATCAGTACATAAACAGGTAGGCCTACGTTGTGATGAAGGCACTATGATATAATGTAATAATTGTTTTTTTCCAGTGTCATTCATTTTCACGGACAATTTCCTAATTTTCTTTCAAAGCTACTAAGGGCTACACTTTTTATTTATCGTTACTTAGATTTTGATGTTGTACACTATGAAACTTATAACTTATCTATTATAAATCAATGGTTAATAATAATAATATTCATATATAGTAACGTTATTTTTGTGAATAACGGTTTGCCTGGCTTGGCTGCAGTCAGTAAAGCATGAGTAGAAAATTATATGACTCTGGTTGTGGTTCTTAGAATACAACTTAGACAAAATTCTTATAGGCTCGCTCAGAAGCTCCCGCAATTCACTGCTCTTGTACAATTTATATAAATCTCTGAAACATATTATTTCCAAAGATTTGATTATCAATGCTTAATATCGCTGACTGAACCAACTTATTCGGTGAATAATAAAGTCGGATGGTAATTTTCTTAATATTTCAATACTGATAACTAGATAAATAAATATGAGATTGGTCATGCATGGAAGTGGAGAAATAAATAAAGGATACACCATGAAAAATTTGTTACATATATTGCACAAGAAAATATCAACGACCAAGTAAATGTAGGAATATATAGAGCAACAAGCAAAATAATAAAAATAAGAACAAATATATCAAAAATTAAATATCACAGATTGGCTCACTACTTTTAGTTCTTTAGCACGAAACGCTACCATGTGCTTTCAAATCATTAATCGTATGCATTCATTTTCATGCAGCTCAGGTATCGACTTTGCTTGTCGATTTAAAAATCCCAATATATATCTTCTTTCCAAAAATAATGAAATAATCAACTGATAAATCATAAATCTCAAATATAACAAAATGTATAGATCTCAGTATATCTCTCAATATATATCTCTCAGGGCTTAAGGTTCGGCCTCTGGTGGAATCAGATAAATTAATTTATCCAGTGAACAAGAGCTACATTTATATCTTTATAATTTGCTAATAAAATTAATGATTGAGTGAGCATATGCACATTATAATATTAAATTTATAATATTAAATTTAAATACTCCTTTAATCTGTGCATCTTTAGACATATAATTTGATACAATTCTTATCCAAATAAAATATGTTTTTTGTACCTTTTTAAGACTTGCGCAAGTTTTATAATAATTTCATTATTCATAACCTTTTGACGAGCTAGCTTTTTATATTTTTGTTTCACTCGAAGCACTGAGTGCTCCCTAACTTTATATATTTCGATAATTTATCACTCACATGCTGAATTTTCACAAGACGATGGTGGCGATCCAAATTTCCTGGTTGTCCTGAATTTTTGGTGGCCGAAGTCGTCCTCTCCAAGGGAATAAATAAATATCTAATGACTTACGCTTTAATACAGCATCACTAAGTCTTAATTAATTTAAAAAACTAATTAATGAATTTATATTTTAAGTCTTTCAAACATACAATTTAACAAAGGGACTTGTGCTCTATAAAAGTTAGTGTCGTTCCATGGTGGCGTCTGGCAGGCTAGTGGCTGATCCTCCCCTTATTTTCTACAATCCTATCTCCGACTTACAAATTTGCATACATTTAAATATTTCACTACTACACCATTAAAAGGATCAAATAGTCCGTGCAAATCTACAAAATTATTACCTATATCTTAGGTATAATATTTTATGATTACTCGGACCATATCCAATACATAAACTGAGTACCATAGTGATAATTTATAAATTATCATCATTATTTATAAAAATATTTATATATACATTTGAATCGGCTCTCTATTGCCACCCATTGATTACTGTAATTTGATTGGTTCATGCAAATTCACTACTGTATCCATGCACCTATGACTATCCCACTTCCTTATATTTTATTTATTTATTTTGGTGTATTTGTTCGCTCATTAAGGATAATAAATATTTTTAAGTTCTATAAGTTGTTTTTCCCTCTATTACTAGTAGCCATGTGCTTTCCAAATCCTCTAGTTGAATACTATTTGTTTACAACAATTTTTTTGCCAAGGTGTCTGGTTAGATTTCACAT
>NW_024092844.1:12500-15065 GCF_014356525.2 Nilaparvata lugens | reverse complement strand
ATTAATTTAAAAAACTAATTAATGAATTTATATTTTAAGTCTTTCAAACATACAATTTAACAAAGGGACTTGTGCTCTATAAAAGTTAGTGTCGTTCCATGGTGGCGTCTGGCAGGCTAGTGGCTGATCCTCCCCTTATTTTCTACAATCCTATCTCCGACTTACAAATTTGCATACATTTAAATATTTCACTACTACACCATTAAAAGGATCAATAGTCCGTGCAAATCTACAAAATTATTACCTATATCTTAGGTATAATATTTTATGATTACTCGGACCATATCCAATACATAAACTGAGTACCATAGTGATAATTTATAAATTATCATCATTATTTATAAAAATATTTATATATACATTTGAATCGGCTCTCTATTGCCACCCATTGATTACTGTAATTTGATTGGTTCATGCAAATTCACTACTGTATCCATGCACCTATGACTATCCCACTTCCTTATATTTTATTTATTTATTTTGGTGTATTTGTTCGCTCATTAAGGATAATAAATATTTTTAAGTTCTATAAGTTGTTTTTCCCTCTATTACTAGTAGCCATGTGCTTTCCAAATCCTCTAGTTGAATACTATTTGTTTACAACAATTTTTTTGCCAAGGTGTCTGGTTAGATTTCACATTATATGACTTGATCAAATTTTTAGAACCATTAAAAATACTCCTTTTTCGAAATTTGTAGATCCAGAACCAAAAATGGGTAGAGCCCTGTGCAACCACTCAATTTATTGGAAATCTTATTATCTTCAATTTTTTAGAGTAGTATGCTTTTTCTCGAAAAACTCGAGGCTCTCAAGATTAATGCAAAAATATGAAAAGTCTGAAATTTGGGAGGTTTTGGGGGTGAAGCGCCCTCAGGCATGTCAGCTAATTTCAGATTCAAATCAGCGACCAAAAATACATATAGAACCATCAAGGAAAATTCTTTCGGAGCTGTTTCCTAAAAAAACAACTATTGACTGGTTAGAGGTTATGTTACAAGTTTCGATTTGACATAAAAAGGTTATGTTGTGTTTTTGTGCATTGGCTGAATGCCAGTCACAGCTCAGTAACAGTTATCACAGTGAACGGAACTGCTCTAACAAATACGGTATGAGTGCATGAGCATACTTCACTATTCTGGAGGAGCATACCTACAGCATTATTTATAGACCTTGGGGAAGGCTTGTCACTGGTGCTGATCTCTCTTGGCGAATTCAAGAACTAGCTGTCAGTGACCCACTTTACCTCCCTCCGCACCCACTCAACTATTTAGCGCAACATTACATGCTCTCTGTGGTGGCAGCGCCACTAGTCGCCACTAGTCTTCTCCACCCGCTTTGCTTATCAACAGCTGCGTCGTCGTCAGATCTCAGTTATCGCCCGGGTTTCGGCGAGTAAACATCTCAGTGGGGCTTGTTCAACGTGTTTTTCTCTCGCAATTTTTTGTAAAGTCCAGTGAAAAAGATAGGACACAGGGTTGCCGAATCTCTGCCTTGTATAGAGGATAGATACCGGTATATCTCAAGTAATATTAACTGTTCATTCTTGTTTCAAATAATCAATTAATCAGAGATTACCAATGGTGTAATAACCGAAACGGTCTTCTAATTATCAATAATCAGTGGTTTTTTGACAATTTCTCAGTCTTCTCATTCAATATGAAAATTACCACAATATCAACTTCTCAACTACACAAAAAAATCAATTAACTTTATTCCTCAAGAAGAAGATATAATTTTCTGTGATTTAACAATTAATTTTCATATTATTCAGATTGTTTATAATTATATTTCTATATAGTTTAGAAAACGAACTGGAGAGGTGGTAGAGGATAGCACCATCTGCTTTGTCTGCAGATAGACAAGGATATAGTGAGGTTCACGTTATAATGGCAGTATTAGATTGGCAATGGTATTGCTATCCTTGTCTATCAGTCAACAAAGCCGATAGCGCTATCTCTTTCTCACTTTGCTCTGTTGCTAGATCGTCGTTTAACTATGTAGAATTGATAATTGATTAACATAAAATTTCATCTTAATCATGAAATTAATGGAAGATATAATTTCTTGCTTGATAAAATATAATTGATTATTTTAAACGAGAATGAACAGTTAATATTACATCAATGAACATGTATCAGCTACCGTCTAAAGAAGGCATTTACAAGGCAGAGGATCGGCATCGTTGTTCGCCTATTTTTCTCCACTGCCATTGTAACGTGCACCTCAATAAAGTTTTATTCAATAGATAAATTCTGTTTATTAGAACAATACGAGTTACTAGATTCAGTCGTTACACCAATAGACCACTACCGTTCTCTCACAGCACAATAAAGCTGAGCAACTAGTTCCAGACGTTATTAGTACTTCCAGTTTTTACACCATACCACCGCTTAATCCCAAGATACTAGTTGCGGCAGTTACTAGCATGGACTTCTTTCTCACATGGACAATTTGAGATACTAGTTGCGGCAGTTACTAGCATGGACCGTTTTCTCACATGGACAATTTGAGATACTAGTTGCGGCAGTTACTAGCATGGACCGTTTTCTCACATGGACAATTTG
>NW_024092844.1:0-7500 GCF_014356525.2 Nilaparvata lugens | reverse complement strand
TAGATTGAAAATTTTGTCAGGTTGGCATTAAGTTGAGTTAACTTTGTTAGGTTGGCACCAATTGAAGATTGAAATGCATTTATCCAGGACCTTCTAAATACCAATTCATCCAGTTAACCAAAATTAGCGTTTTCTCAGCTTTTCTGCGTTTCCTCACCTTTTTCAATAATTGATGGAAAAATATTAAAAAAAAATCAGTACACAGGTTTAGCTGAGGTGGAATAATTTTGTTTGCCAAAGATACGCCGATATAGTAACAGGTGTTTTTCGAGATCAAATTGACATAATACGTTCAAATTCGGTACAGAGGTTCCACTGAGGTCTACATGCAGGCGAGCGAAGCGAGCCCGCTGATCTCATTTTCGGACGATCCAGTCGGGGGTCCAGGGGCGGAGCCCCCTGGCAAGACGAATATGGCGAGCGAAGCGAGCCTGACGGCTAGTTACTATATATATATCATCTACTCTGAAGATAGGATTAATCAGTCTATAGAATTATTCATAATCAATCAGCTGACAAGTGGATTATTCATTGCATGCATTACACAGATGTCTGACCGTGTCTATTTCTATAAGGTGAAGTTTAAATATTTCTCATGATGCGTGCCCATCAGTATCAATACTCTCACATTTGAAAAACAAATTAAAAAAATGATTAAATGGACTAAAAAAAGCTGAAGAAATTATAATATTCTTGATTGAAAAAAAATTAATTTTAAAATAGTTGAGAAATATTTTTATCAGATGGAAAGATTATCACGGAACTGGATAAATTTTCATCTGGGATACAAATTCAAACGTGAACTGAGTTTATCAGTGAGTTTTGGATCTTGGAGAAAACAAATAACAGTTTTTAAGAGTAAAATTATGATTCAACTGAATCAACTAGAACAGGTGACATCAGATACTTGTGGATGAGAAAACTGCGTGAGGTCTACTGTTCACAGAACTACTAGTGTTATTTGGTGTTTCAATCATACTAATTTCAAAAATTTCAGCTCATATACAGAGTGGTTTCATATGTATGGCAACACTTGAATAAATTGGAGACTGTTGTAGATATAATACTGTAACTTTCAGGATAAGTTATTGGTCGAATACTCTACCTTTTGACGTACAACTGTATTTCAACCCCTCATAAGGGGGTGACTTAGGGGTTGTGGCTCGAATATTTTAAATGTAAACACCCCTTGTGTGATACATTATTCTGAAGGCCTTCTCAAAACTAGAAATATGACATCGATAAAAATGTTCTATGATAGTTTTATCCAAAATGGCGGCTGATTGAACGTTATCAATTATTTCTTCAAAACTAAAAGTTCAATCAGCCGTCATTTTGGATATAAGTATCATAGATAATTCTTATTGATGTCATCTTTCTCGTTTTGAAAAGGCCTTCAAAATGATGTACCACACAGGGGGTGTTATTATTTAAAAATTCGAGTTACAACCCCTAAGTCACCTCCTTATGAGGGGTTGAAATTCAGTAGTACGTCAAAAGGTAGAGTATTCAACCAATTACAGCTTATTCTGAAAGTTATATTTCTTTTGATGTTTGAATGTTTAAATGTTGCGCATTTACAGCGAAACGCGGTAATAGATTTTCATGAAATTTGACAGGTATGTTCCTTTTTAAATTGCGCGTCGACGTATATACAAAGTTTTTGGAAATTTTGCATTTCAAGGATAATATAAAATGAAAAAGGAGCCTCCTTCATATGCCAATATTAGATTAAAAATCAGACTATAGAATTATTATTCATTCATAAATCATGTGTTTGGTGGACTATAATACTACCCGTTCTAAAACATTGAACATCTTGAAAATGTAACTTTCCATCAACGTTAGTAGACAGTTGACTATAATACTACCCGTTCAAAAACATCGCACATCTTGAAAATGCATCTTTCCATCAACTTTAGTAGACAGTTGACTACTAGTAGTTATGTGAACAGTAGACCTCGCGCTCAGTAAGTTACATTGACCTGTTGTTATGTTTTCTCAAAAATTAATAAATAATTTATGAATTTAAAATGTCTAGAAAAAATCCTGAATAAAACATAGAGCTTTCTGTCCTATCGTACCGTGACGTGTCGTCCCGGAATGTGAGTGTGAGCGCTGTTATCAGGTCTGGCTGCAACTGTCTACAACGTTGATGGAAAGATAAATTTCCGCCACACTGCACAGAAAGCAGCTGTTTTCCAGTCCCTACATAGATCTGAAAGACCTTGTTTGCAGACGACGTCAGAAAAGGGTTTCTTTTCCGGTCTAGGCCAGAAAGTTGTCTCTTTCCAGCCGCTCATGGAAGTAGTAAATAAGTCATCCGCTACATCGGGCGAGTGTCCACTTTCATCATCAGCTGAAGTCGCCATGATTTCAGTTCCAGTTTCGAATCAAACAAATTCGCTTCGCAACCAGTTTTATTCAATTATCTATTGTTGATTAGTGCATTCCGAATTTTCAGAAATGCTTGAAGATGACTGTGGTATTCCAAGTGAAATTTTAAAAGAATCTGAAATCCTGACTGCAAATCTTCTACCACTAAAATCAAGAGATAGGTACGATAGCTTAACGAGTATTCTTTATTTTGTAGTCTTTATTTATTTTGTCAGCAATACCTGTAGTGTGGCGAAAAATATCGTTCGCACCACGGGCAAAAATGTTTTTCCAGCTCTCAATCTTTACTAGTCCTCGGCCTACGGCCTCGGACTTGAAAACCGATTCGAGCTGGAAAAATCTCATTTTCTGCTCTAGGTGCGAAATATACTATTTCAAGATGTTCCATGTTTTTGAACGGGTAGTATTATAGTCCACTAGACAGCTGATTTATGATGAGTAATTCTATAGTCTGATTTCTACTCTAATATTGGCGTATGAAGGAGGCTCCTTTTTCCTTCTATATTATCATGAAATGCAAAATTTCCAAAAACCTTGTATATGCGTCGATGCGCAATCAAAAAAGGAACATACCTGTCAAATTTCATGAAAATCTATTACTGCGTTTTGCCGTAAATGCTAGTGTTCACGCGCATCTCAAGTCTACTATTCAAAGATCTAAGCCAGGTGGTGACAGGACAATAATGCTGGAGACACACGAGGTCTGCTATCTCTTCATAGTGAATCATTTAATAGAATCAACAGTTGCCAACAGTTTGCAATTGGATAATCACATATTCTAAAATTTCAAGCTTATTTTCAATTTTAGGTGAAAATGTTACTGGACATCAATTGCAGAGATTTTCATGCTCAATCTTCTCCACTCAATTTTTTTTGTTTAAATTGTATCTGAAGCCTGATAATTGGGTATCTAAAATCAAACTTTGCATAGATGGGGCGGAGCTCCTGAAATTTTTACAGATATGGGACTAGTGGCAGTTGATAGAGCTCATCAATTACTATTTTAGGTATGAATTTAATCAAAATCGTTGGAGCCGTTTTTGAGAAAATCGCAAAAAATCCTGTTTTTGACAACATTTTCGCCATTTTAGCCGCCATTTTGAATTGCATCAGATCGAAATTGTTCGTGTCGGATCCTTATAGGGGAAGGACCTTAAGTTCCAAATTTCGAGTCATTCCGTTAATTGGTAGATGATATATCGTGTACACAGACGCACATACACTCATACTCACACATACACACACACACACACACCACACACACACCACACACACACACACCACCACACACACACCACACACCACACACACCACCACACACACACCACACACACACACACACACACAACACACACACACAACACACACACACACACACACACGCACACACACATACTGACCAATACCCAAAAACCACTTTTTTGGACTCAGGGGACCTTGAAACGTATAGAAATTGGGCTAGCTTAATTTTTTTGGGAAAGCAATACTTTCCTTACCTATGGTAATAGGGCAAGGAAGGTAAAAACTAGACAATGGCAAAGATATTAGATACGATTACTAACATTTTGCAATTTGTTCATGTTTCATAACTTTCTACAACATGATGAAACGTGACTATAGTGAGGTCCACGTTATAATGGCAGTGGAGAAAGATAGGAGAACAACGTTGCCGATCCTCTGTTTTGTCAATGTCTTCTTTAGACGGTAGCTGATTGATGTAATATCAACTGTTCATTCCAGTTTGAAATGATCAATTATATTTTATTAAGCAAGAAATGATATTTTTCAATAATTTTATAATCAAGATGGAATAATTTGTTAATTAATGATTAATTCTACATTGTTAAGAGACGATGGCAACAGAGCAAAGCGAGATGAGACCGCGCTATCCGCTTTGTTGAATGATAGACAAGGATAGTAATACCATTGCTAATCAAACACTGCCATTATAACGTGGACCTCACTAGAGTAAATAGTTCACTAGTGCTATCATTCTTATAGCAAAGAAGACAGAAGAAGAGGAAAAGAAGAAGAAGAAGAAGAAGAAGGAGAAGAAGAAGATGAAGTAGAAGAAGAAGAAGAAGAAGAAGAAGAAGAAGAGAGAAGAAGAAAAAGAAGAAGAGAAGAAGAAGAAGAAGAAGAAGAAGAAGAAGAAGAGGCAGAGGAAGAGAAGAAGAAGAAGAAGAAGAAGAAGAGAAGAAGAAGAAGAAAAAAAAGAAGAAGAAGAAGAAGCAGAGGAAGAAGAAGAAGAGAAGAAGAGAAGAAGAGGAAGAAGAAGAAGAAGAAGCAGAATAATAATAAGAAGAAGACAGTAGAAGATAAAAATGTATTGATTTATTAGATAAGAAAACACAATATCGGAAGAAAAAATCTGGTGTGGCGCACTCACACAACTTTCTTGCCGTTATGAAAATTGATCACATGACGCTAGTGTTCCCGCGCATCTCAAGTCTACTATTCAAAGATTTGAGCCAGCTGGTGACAGGGCATAACGCTGGAGACACACATGAGGTCTGCTATCTCTTCTAGTGAATCATTTAATGAATCAACAGTTGCCAACAGTTTGCAATTGAATAATCACATTTTCTCGAATTGGAGCTTATTTCCAATTTTAGATGAAAATGTTACTGAACATTAAATGTAGAGATTTTCATGCTCAATCTTTTCCACTGAACATTTTTTGTTTAAATTGTATCTGAAGCCTGATAATTGAGAATCTAAATTCAAACTTTGCATAGATGGGGCGGAGCTCCTGAAATTTTTACAGATATGGGACTTGTGGCAGTTGATAGAGCTCATCAATTACTATTTCAGGTATAACTTTAATCGAAATCGTTGGAGCCGTTTTTTGAGAAAATCGCGAAAAACCCTGTATTTGACAACATTTTCGCCATTTTAGCCGCCATCTTGAATCGCATTTGATCGAAATTGTTCGTGTCGGATCCTTATAGGGGAAGGACCTTACGTTCCAAATTTCAAGTCATTCCGTTAATTAGGAGATGATATATCGTGTACACAGACGCACATACACTCATACACACACACACACACACTCACACACATACAGACTAATGTCCAAAAATAGTATATTTCGCACCTAGAGCAGAAAATGAGATTTTTCCAGCTCGAAATCGGTTTTCAAGTCCGAGGCCGTAGGCCGAGGATAGAAAAGATTGAGAGCTGGAAAAACATTTTGCCCGTGGTGCGAACGATATTTTTCACCACACTACAGGTATTGCTGACAAAATAAATAAACGACTACAAAATAAAGAATACTCGTTAAGCTATCGTACCTATCTCTTGATTTAGTGGTAGAAGATTTGCAGTCAGGATTTCAGATTCTTTTAAAATTTCACTGGAATACCACAGTCATCTTCAAGCATTTTGTTGAAAATTCGGAATCACTAATCAACAATAATAATTGATAAAACTGGTTGCGAAGCGAATTAGTTTGATTCGAAACTGGAACTAAAATCATGGCGACTTCAGCTTATTATGAAAGTGGACACTCGCCCGATCTAGCGGATGACTTATTAATAATAATTAGCGCGTTGTTTCCAGCCATAAGCGGCCGGAAAGAGACAACTTTCTGGCCTAGACCGGAAAAGAAACCCTTTTCTGACGTCGTCTGCAAACAAGGTCTTTCAGATCTACGTAGGGACTGGAAAACAGCTGCTTTCTGTGCAGTGTGGCGAAAACACTTTTTTGACTCAGGGGACCTTGAAACGTATGGAAATTTATAAATTGGGGTAGCTTAATTTTTTTCGGAAAGCAATACTTTCCTTACCTATGGTAATAGGGCAGGGAAAGTAAAAGGAGGAGAAGAAGAAGAAGTAGAAGAAGAGGAGGAAGAAGAAGAAGAAGAAGGAGAAAAAAGAAGAAGAAGTAAGACAGGAGAAGAAAGGACAGCAAAGCCCCAACAGCTGTATTCGAATCCTTTCCTCTAGCTTTAAAATTGAATGAATTGCCGGAGCATGCGTGGATGAAAACTGGGTCAATATACTTGTGTGAGTGGTCGACGTTACAACGGCACAGTGGAGAAGGTAGCAGAACAGCGTTGCCGATTCTCTCTGTCTTGCCACTGCCTTCTATAGAGAAAAGCTGATATCTGATGTAATATCAACTGTTCATTCTCGTTTAAAATAATGAAGTATATATCATTTTATTGGTCAAGAAAATGGATTTTTCATTTCATGATAATTATGAGATTGAATATTTTGGTGATGAATTTAAATTAATGTCTCATGTGAAGAAACGATCTAGCAATGTTGCGGAGATATAATATATATATATATATATATATATATACTAGCCGTCAGGCTCGCTTAGCTCGCCATATCCGTCTAGCCAGGGGGCTCCGCCCCCTGGACCCCCGACTGGATCGTCCGAAAATGAGATCAGCGGGCTCTCCTGCATTCTTCATTTGAGCATTTTTATCATATGTTAGGACAATCCAGTCGGGGGTCCAGACTAAACGTCTGGCTAAACGGATATGGCGAGCGAAGCGAGCCTGACGGCTAGTAATATAATATTCCCAGGGATAGCTCTGATTGAAGTAGCAGTGCTCAATCAATTTTTTCCGCGATAAATGCATTTCAATCTTCAACTTGGTGCCAACCTAAAAAAGTCAACTCAACTTAATGCCAACCTGACAAATTATTAATTTAGTTTACCAGTTAACAACTGTTTCGAAGAGGTACTCTCTCTAGATTATAGTTCTATATTAACATAAATGGTATGGTCATTTTTCATTATAATTAAGAGAATAAGAAGAATATAAATGCTAAAAGACTAACTTTAAACCCTTAAAAACAACCCTTAGAGTTAAAATATGCCAAAATCCGTTCTTAGTGCGCCTCTAAAGGGCCAACGAACATACCTACCAAATTTGTACGTTTTTGATCCGGTAGAATTTTTAGTTCTGCAAGTGAGTGAGTCAGTCAGGAGTGAGTGCCATTTCGCTTTTATTATAATATATATATATATATATATATATATATAATATATATATATTATATATAGATGGAATAGAGATATCAAATCAATAAAAGAATATTAAAAAACTTGTGGTTCTCTTTATCAAAAACTTAAAAATATCAAATC
>NW_024092843.1:0-12871 GCF_014356525.2 Nilaparvata lugens | reverse complement strand
TAAGTTTCAAATTTCAAGTCATTCCGTTAATTGGGAGATGAGATATCGTGTACACAGACGCACATACACTCTAGAGCTGCGTACACATATACACGCTCCCAACCCGCACAACAGAGAAGAAGATCTCTTCTCTGTGCCCGCACCGAGCACGCTTCGTCCTCGTACCGCCCTCGTTCCTCCATCGTACTGCAGTCGCTCCGCCCCCGCTCTGCAGTCGCACCCATCATGAACGTTACGTGAGATGTTAGCTCTTCTCGCGTTCCACTCTTGCTCCCCGGTCGATCATCAATCGCTCTGCTGGAGTGACGTTCGGTTGCGGAGCAGAGCGAAAGTCTGTACGCACCTATACACACACACCACACACACACACACACACACACACACACACACACACCACACACACACACACACACACACAAACATACACACACACACACACACACACACACACACACACACACATACAGACCAATACCCAGCCACTTTTTTGGACTCAGTGGGACCTTGAAAGGTATAGAAATTGGGGTACCTTAATTTTTTTTCGGAAAGCAATACTTTCCTTACCTATGGTAATAGGGCAAGGAAAGTAAAAATGGTACTTGGATTTCTATTGTTATTTATTTATATTGTTTCAACAACTATGGCGTCAGTTTCAGTGATATCCAAAAGCAGTATCTGAAGTCAAACATTTTGGTAACTAGGTGTTTTTGTGAAAGGGCTACTCTCAATGAAAGTAATTGAACATTTATTTTATTCAGTGATGAATAATGTTAGTTGAAACTGCAAACTTCACGACGCTCATAACGTCACGCTCCGCTCTGCTTTTAGTGTGGTTGTATCCTAAGTTGTGGCAATATACAAAGTCGTTTTAATTTAACTCACTTTTTGTTGCAGACGACAGCAAAGTGGAAACGAGCAGCATTCAGCCAGTACCCGCGTCCCGGCCTCTACCCTACGCTTAAACCGGACAGCGACCGACCTCGATTATCCGAAATTGCCGTCATGGGCTACACAATGCGCACCGACCGCTATCGCTACACCGAATAGGTGCCTTTCAAGCCGAACGGCTCTATTCTCAGCACAATCTCGAATCGGTACTCTATTCATGAAAATATATCAAATGGTTCCTCTTCCTCTATTCATAAAAATACATCCAATGGTTCCTCTGATCCTGAAGTGGTGTCCTCTATTCATGAAAAGACATCTAATGGTTCCTCTGTTCTTGATGTGATGACATATGTGTCCTCTATTCATGAAAAGACATCTAATGGTTCCTCTGATCCTGAAGTGGTGTCCTCTACTTATGAAAAGACATCTAATTGTTCCTCTGTTCTTGATGTGATGACTTATGTGTCCTCCATTCATGAAAAGACATCTAATGGTTCCTCTGATCCTGAAGTGGTGACCTCTATTCATGAAAAGACATCTAATGGTTCCTCTGTTCTTGATGTGATGACATATGTGTCCTCTATTCATGAAAAGACATCTAATGGTTCCTCTGATCCTGAAGTGGTGTCCTCTATTCATGAAAAGACATCTAATTGTTCCTCTGTTCTTGATGTGATGACTATGTGTCCTCCATTCATGAAAAGACATCTAATGGTTCCTCTGATCCTGAAGTGGTGACCTCTATTCATGAAAAGACATCTAATGGTTCCTCTGTTCTTGATGTGATGACTTATGTGTCCTCTATTCATGAAAAGACATCGAATGGTTTCTCTGATCCTGAAGTGGTGTCCTCTATTAATGAAAAGACATCTAATGGTTCCTCTGATCCTGAAGTGGTGTACTCTATTCATGAAAAGACATCTAATGGTTCCTCTGATCCTGAAGTGGTGACCTCTATTCATGAAAAGACATCTAATGGTTTCTCTGTTCTTGATGTGATGACTTATGTGTCCTCTATTCATGAAAAGACATCGAATGGCTCCTCTGATCCTGAAGTGGTGTCCTCTATTCATGAAAAGACATCTAATGAATCCTCTGATCCTGAAGTGGTGTCCTCTATTCATGAAAAGACATCTAATTGTTCCTCTGATCCTGAAGTGGTGTCCTCTATTCATGAAAAGACATCTAATGGTTCCTCTGAACCTGAAGTGGTGTCCTCTATTCATGAAAAGACATCTAATTGTTCCTCTGATCCTGAAGTGGTGTCCTCTATTCATAAAAAGACATCTAATTGTTCCTCTGATCCTGAAGTGGTGTCCTTTATTCATGAAAAGACATCTAATAGTTCCTTATCTCCTGAAATGGTGAATGAGTCCTCAGCTCCTGAAGTGACATCTAATGGTTCTTCTTTTTCTGAAGTTACTCCTGATTGGCCCTCAGCTTCTCAAGTCACTCCTGATTGGTCCTCAACTCCTCAGTTAACTCCTGATTGGTCCACTGTTCGCCAAGTCTCTCCCGATTGGTTTTCAGCTCATCAAGTGCCTTCTGATTGGTCCATTGCTTCCAAGATGAGCTCTGATTGGTCCTCTGCTGCCAAACTGGGCCCTAATTGGTTCTCTATTTCTGAGATGAGCTCTGATTGGTCCTCTGCTGCCAAGATGAGCCCTGATTGGTCCTCTACTCCTGAGATGAGCTCTGATTGGTCCTCTGCTGCCAAACTGGGCCCTGATTGGTCCTCTGCTCCTGAGATGAGCCCTGATTGGTCCTCTACTCCTGAGATGAGCTCTGATTGGTCCTCTGCTGCCAAACTGGGACCTGATTGGTCCTCTGCTCCTGAGATGAGCCCTGATTGGTCCTCTACTCCTGAGATGAGCTATGATTGGTCCTCTGCTGCCAAACTGGGCCCTGATTGGTCAGTGGTGTACGCTTGTGAGTTGTATGACCACGCAATTGACAGTGAGGAGAGTATTAATTTGGCCGACAGACCTCAGCTGGCTGCATTGAGGCGTCAGTTGAGTGAGCAGTTGAGGCGCGGTTGGAGAGGAAGTCAGTGAGAGAGAGATATATGCAGACTGATAATAAAAGAGAAAGACAGAATGATGATGGTGAGGCACGACTAGAGAAGCGGTTCGTCTACTCGGTCAGAGAGGATTAGTTTAGAAGAAGCAGAGGGTAAGGAATAAAAGAGAGAGAGAGAAACTGGCCCATAATGAGAGAGAAAGACAGAGAGAAGAAAAGATAGAGATTGATTGATTGAGTACTTTAAGTGAATAAATGAATAATAAATAAATAAATGTTTATTTCCCCAAAAAACTAAAACTACAACATCAATTGATTATATTTCTACATTATTAAAAACGATCTGGAAACTTTGCGGAGGTGGTGGAGAATAGTGGTACATGAAGTTGGTTGGGGACACACATGAACCGCTGTGAATAAATGTATTACATAATTAATTTCTAACTCTTCCTGCAATTCATCAAAAGCTAAAACAGGAGTTCATTCTGTTATTTAATTAAGATTTTATCTTGACGTTCTCAAAATTTAACAGATTGAATTAAGACGAATTTACTTGCCAGAGTGTCATTAATATACAATGCAACATTTATGAAAACACCCGTAATAAATTCGGGTTTCCAAAAAAAATTAAGTTCCCAAAAAAAATTCCCCACAGCCTACAGGAAACGTCACCAACACAACGGATCTTTAAACTATCACTACGTATGCCTACCGCAAAAATCACACCTAAAAAAAATATCTCCAATAATAAAACTGATTCACCTTTTCGAGAATAAACATTACTGATAAAGGGACTTAACAACCTCATCTCAATCAACTTATTTTTATACAAATTCCCAAGGATTTGATCATCGTTTCAACTTTAATCTACAATATCTAATTATTTAGTTTAAACATCTCAAGGCCAAAACTACTCATCAACTTTTCAAAACTACATGTCAACAATAACTAATAAAACAGTTTCCTATTTATTCTCTGATTACCTTCGATCTACCTAAACTTATCAAAAAAAATTTCCTATTTTCCTCAAACATTCTCCCATAATAATTTCCGAATTTTCCTAATTTACTTGGGTTGACCTTTAAAATCTCAATATTCACTTTCACTACTACTATAATGATATTCAACTACCAGACGTGAGACCAGAATACGTACGTTGACATCACAATAATTTCTATCATCATTCACGGAATTACAGAATGCAAAAAATTTATTCAGCACTTAGAATCAGTTGTTTTTCACCTATGCTAGTTTCTTCTACTAATTTTTATTCTACCGTTAAACCTTTATTTGTCAATAATCAATTTCAATATAAAGTTTTAGAATACTTTCAACTTGAGCTTCAATGATACCTAACTTTATCTTTAAGCACTTCAAAAGATTTTCATTACAATGGATTTACTGAACTTAATAACTTCCCTATTTCATCTACAATTATTTAAACTTCAGAAAAATTGGAGTAGCAACTATAAATCATTCATTCAACTCCAAACCCAAAATATTGACAGTTAACACGTTCACAGAATGAATTATTAAGTATCGACTCAGAAAAATTAATCTTAACTAATTAGAATGAGTTGGAAAATTTGATTTTGTTTATTAAATTTGAATTTCAGAGACATAAAATGCTCTGTAGCAGAGTCGGCGCAGTTGTGTGCCTGACCTTTTAAAAGATGATAAAGAAGATAATTTTGAATAAAATTTAGAATTTAGTAATAGGTCGACACATCTAGAAAACACCTGAGTCTATACCTAATTCATGCAGGTGAACGGGCTAGAGTCAAGAAAACTTCAATTAATCTTGCCATGTCTGATTTGATAGGTTTCTACTATAGAATAACACTACAATTTGAAATAATTGTAAAATACAAACAGCTTCAATAAACATTGGCAACTAAAATCGAACAACAGAAACAACAATTTCATGTTACTTTGTTGACATTATTCATCTGATTTGGGGGCGCATTACTATCCCTTGTTTAGATAGCAATACGTCACAAAACCAAACAATATCAGTCATACAATAACAAATTAATTTCAACATGAAATTACTCAAGAAAGAAAAGCCCGTTGAACCCAAATTTCGTCGATAGTAACCCATATAACCCATTTCATAATAATTTTGAATCCCCACTTTTGATTGACATTCTCGAATGAACCTTTGTTTCACTACACTGCACTTTCGTTGGTCTGTACGTTGCTTTATCGTCGGGGTTACAGTACCTTGTTTTTGGCGGTGAACTTTTACCGGTTGAATTTGGCTTGACGGTGACGTCCTCTTACGTCCCTAGACCTGTCGTCTGAACGGGTGTCTTGAAGCGGTGTTACATAAATTTGCGGAACCAAAGGGGTGGTACATGAAGTTGGCTTGGGGACACACATGAACCGCTGTTATAAATGTATTACATAATTAATTTCTAACTCTTCCTACAATTCATCAAAAGCTAAAACAGGAGTTTATTCTGTTATTTAATTTAGATTTTATCTTGACATTCTCAAAATTTAACAGATTGAATTAAAACGAATTTACTTGCCAGAGTGTCATTAATATACAATGCAACATTTATGAAAACACCCGTAATAAATTAATATAATGTTTTAGGAAATGAATACTTCATTAATTATGATGTTAACTTTTATATAAATTGATATAATACTCTTAGAAAAGTAATAATTCAGATTGAAATGATGCTAACTTATATGATATTTTTCGTTTGGTTTGCGAAATCAAATGTAATTTTTCATATAGTAGCTCAACTAGTATTGTTGGAAACTTGTGCGCTAGCCAACATTTATTTTATTTATTATTTATGAACTATAGGACGCAATCCAAGTGTAAACAACGGGCATTCGCCCAAAACTGCTCAGAACCTTAATTTAAAATGAACAGTCCAGAGCTTATGATCTGATTTACCTACAAATACAAGTCCAAAAACGAGTATCAACTAGAATTATGAATTTATCACAAGACAAAACAAGACACTTTATAACACAATGAAAGAAAAAAAAATATTGAAAATTTCACTTTAAGGTAAAAATAATGTTTGCCCTATAAGATTCATCTTGTAGATAGTTTTTACCTTTAATTGAATAAAATTAGTAGACACATAGAAAATAATTTAAATTGTATTAAAATTTGAACATTCATTAATATTAATTTCATGGAAAAGAAAAACTTTCTTCTTCGTCTATTAAGATTTCTATCATAAAAAATTACTAAATCATTTGAAAGCCTTAATGACATAAGAAAACAGAGTCTGAAAAATATAAATTATAAAATGTCATAAAATCAATATGAACATAATCTTGAAAATTTCATTCCAATTTAAAGGCTATCTTCCTGACTTTCAGCAATACTCTATGATAATATATCTCCAGAAACAATAACTCAAACTGAAAACTTTCTATACTTCTTTAGAAAAAAAATTTATAATCATCTTCCATCACTAATAAAATCAAAAGGATTATTCTCAATCTATATTATTAACTTGAAGAATAACAGGCTTTGTTGAAACAATACTCTTATGGAAGTTTCAATAAATTAAATTCCCTAAATTATATTTTAACCTTATTTTACGTACCTTAGCGGTTATTTGAAGAAACAATTATTCGTACATGATGAAGAAACACAATTAAACCTTTCAGGACATGGCACTACTAGAAAATTTAAACTTTAATAAAAATAAAACTAGCTCCTACATTAACTAATGATATAAACTTGTAAACCTGCCCAAAAAGGGCGAAACATAATGACTACATCTTTACTCTCGTAGTGCTCCTAGCAAAGTGTCCTCCGAAACGTAATCTGGTCTCGCGGCTGGGGAATCGCCCCACTACTGTATTTAGAAACAGGTCTCCTATTGGGCAAAGGGAATCAATTTGACCAATCGTCGCGTGGCTTCCAGAGCCTTTTGACCAAATAGTAACTGCAAAATCGGTAGTTTGTTATAATTTCAATGCTTGCTGTTTTCCAGCTTATCGCACTCCATGTCGCGACAGGAAGGCTACGTTTTAGAGATAATTCCATAATCTACATTCCTCGACGACTCGGAGCCACAATTTTTAAATATCTATCATGGGAACTTGAAGTCATGGCCGTTCATAATAGAGAGAGAAAATAATTTATTTCGCTAACTCACAATAATGGCTCTGAACGGCAGTCATGGCCGTTCATAATAGAGAGAGAAAATAATTTATTTCGCTAACTCACAATAATGGCTATTGTGTATTAAATTTACTATTATAACTTGGGAAAAGGCCTGAATTAAAAATAGTGCTCGGCACACTCCCCTCCTTACGGTGTGAAACACACAAAAGAAATCTAATCAGGATATGTTACCATAGAGGCATTCTGTGTAATTTGGAGAGTCAAATTCTGGATTGATAGTAGGATCCAATTTGAAGCGGGTCCTCTTCAAAAGAAATCTCTTTAATCATTCCGAAATTCAGCAAAATGTATAACTAATTGAGATTTGTGGCAAGAGTCTTTAAAACTGTGGCAAGAGTCAGGACAAAACAATATGGGCGTGTCCACTTTTTAAGTAGGTACTAAAGATTGACCGAGTATAATAATCTTCAATACTTCAATCACTTTATTGAGTCTCTGGTAATTTTCTTGGCAAACTCTAACAGGGAAAACGTTTAAAAGACATCATAGTTTTAATTGGTTCTATGTTACTCTGCTGTTGTAAAATATGAAGTACGTTGATTATAATAGTAAAGGATGAAACTTTTTCACTCTGCTGAATGTATTGAAATCTAACTATCATTACTATAGAGTTGAGAGTGCAACATATTTTTAACAATATAAAGCAATTCAGTAGGCAATACTATTCTACATAGACTACGATTCAAAGATAATAATGGTTGAAACTGCAACACTAGTGAGTCATCGGAGAGCAATGACACACGCTTGATGTACATTCTGTAGCTATGAAACTTTTCTATCCATTATTGTATTCCAGCAGGAAATCTCTATCACTGAATTGTATTAAAGTGAACTAAAACGGAATCAGTTGAACTGAATAAACCTATGATATGTTTATAATTGTATTAATCACGGAAGGTAAACTAATAAAGAATAGGGATATCAAAAAAATAATAGGAAATATAAAGCGAATAGGATATAAAATATGAGGCCTTAGACATTATCCTTATTATTTTACGAATGAGAATATATTTTATCTATATGTACTAACTCCTAACTAGGTATTCGAATTTATAATTCTTAACTATGAATGGATGAGTATTAAGCCATTGAAAATGGGTATAGTATAGAATATTATGATAAATCGTCTCATACTAAATAACTTCTTATTATTATTAGACACCTCACGTACATACATTGTCACATTGGATATTATGACTGTTGATAACTTCAAAAATTGATAATCACCCGATTTGCCAAACAATCAATTATCTACTACCGTGAGAAAACTGTACAATCATTTCATTTACCGCGAGTATGCAGCCAATCAATGAAATAAATTAAACCTAATTCACCTACCTAAATATATTAAGATTACGAGGTTAATAACATAATTTAATGACTAATCTAGTTGCGCAAGTTATTTACATTCCGGAATTTCTTCTATATACATATATTGTCACGTAACAAAATCTTTGACTAATAAACCCTTCATGAAGCCGTAATGAATCCTTCTAACAAATACTGTGAATATCTTTATCATAACTCTTTTCTTTTTCTCCTTCTCATTCATTAGGAATCATCTCGTTAATTTTATTTTAATTTAACCGTTCATTAGTGTTCCAATATTTATTTCTACTTTCACTGATAACCATTTTAACATACCTTGGTACTCAAAAAAGTTTCTCTGTTATTTTATTTGTATACTTAACTAATCACTTTAAATATTCATTGTCTAAAACCTTCAATTTCGTTACCATATACCAAATTCTAAGCAACTTTAAACTCAATAGTACCCCTTTTTTTACAATTATTACTTGTGTTTTTGCGGCTGACTTTCCTACCAACATTAACGAACCTTTTGACTGGGCTTCCCTAAACGCCTTATTCTGATTGCTTTCCTACAATCACTACGAAGACTCACTAAATATTCTAGATTTCGGTTTACGTTATTCTACTGACGAGCCCCATAACTCTCGAATGAACCAGACCGTTTACTAGATACAAAAAAAATCATAGCTCACACCATCTTCGGTGCCTTTTGCTAAAATTATACAATTCCCCGTACAAATTTGCAAGTTTAGTCACAGCTAAATTCCTTGATTTGTTACTGGACAGCTTTCGGGCAGTGCTCCATTCTCTCTGGACACGGACCTACACTTTCGCCGATTACCTAAATTCAACAACAACACACATAGGCAGGACATCCCCTTGTCCTCCTCTAAATCTTGAGTCTCAACTAAACAAACAAAAAATTCCCCACAGTCTCAGGAAACGTCACCAACACAACGGATCTTTACACTATCACTACGCATGCTACCGCAAAAATCACACTAAAAAAAAATTTCCAATAATAAAACTGATTCACCTTTTCGAGAATAAACATTACTGATAAAGGGACTTAACAAACTCATCTCAATCACTTATTAGTTTCCTATTTATTCTCTGATTACCTCGATCTACCTAAACTTATCAAAAAAATTTCCTATTTCCTCAAACATTCTCCCATAGTAATTTCCGAATTTTCCTAATTACTTGGGTTGACCTTTAAATCTCAATATTCACTTTCACTACTACTATATGATATTCAACTACCAGACGTGAGACAGAATACGTACGTTGACATCACAATAATTTCTATCATCATTCACGGAATTACAGAATACAAAAATTTTCAGCACTTAGAATCAGTTGTTTTTCACTATGCTATTTCTTCTACTAATTTTTATTCTACCGTTAAACCTTTATTTCTCAATAATCAATTTCAATATTAAGTTTTAGAATACTTTCAACTTGAGCTTCAATGATACCTAACTTTATCTTTAAGCACTTCAAGATTTTCATTTTAATGGATTTACATAACTGAATAACTTTCCTGTTTCTCTACAATTATTTAAACTTCAGAAAAATTGAGTTAGCAACTATAAATTATTCATTCAACTCCAAACCAAAATTGACAGTTAACACGTTCACAGAATGATTATTACGTATCGACTCAGAAAATTGATCTAGTATTATTAGAGTAAGTTATGAAAAATTTAATTTTTTAGAAAATTTGAATTCCAGAGATTTAAATATCTCTAGACAGCAGAGTCGGCGCAGTTGTGTGCCAAAGAAGATAATTTAGAATAAAATTTAGAATTTAGAAATAGGCCGACACATCTAGAAAATACCTGAGTCTATACCTAATTCATGCAGGTGAACGGGCTAGAGTCAAGAAAACTTCAATTAATCTTGCCATGCCTGATTTAATAGGTGTATACTATAGAAAAACACTACAATTTGAAATAATTGAAAATACAAACAGCTTCAATAAACATTGGCAACTAAAATCGAACAACAGAAACAACAATTTCATGTTACTTTGTGACATTCTTCATCTGATTCGGGGGCGCATTACTATCCCCGTTTAGATAGCAATACGTCAACAAAACCAAACAATATCAGTCATCAAATAAAATTAAGAACTTCAAAATAAAATTACTCAAGAAAGAAAAGCCCGTTGAAACCAAGTTTCGTCTATAGTAACCCATATAACCCATTTCATAATAATTTTGAATCCCACTTTTGATTGACATTCTCGAATGAACCTTTGTTTCACTACACTGCACTTTCGTTGGTCTGTACGTTGCTTATCGTCGGGGTTACAGTACCTTGTTTTTGCGGTGAGCTTTTACCGGTTGAATTTGGCTTGACGGCGACGTCCTCTTACTTCCCTGACCTGTCGTCTGAACGGGTGTCTTGAAGCGGTGTTACATAAAGTTGCGGAACCAAAGGGGTGGTACATGGAGTTGGTTTGGGGCACACATGAACCGCTTAGCGGTTATTTGAAGAAACAATTATTCGTACATGATGAAGAAACACAATTAAACCTTCAGGACATGGCACTACTAGTAAATTTAAAATTATAAAAAATAAAACTAGCTCCTACATTAACTACTGAAAAAACTAATAAACCTGCCCAAAAAGGGGGAAACATAGTGACTACATCTTTACTCTCGTAGTGCTCCTAGCAAGTGTCCTCCGGACGTATCTGGTCTCTCGACTGGGGAATCCCCACTACTGTATTTAGAAACAGGTCTCCTATTGGGCGAATGGAATCAATTTCACCAATCGTCGCGTGGCTTCTAGAGCCTTTGGACCAAATAGTAACTGCAAAATCGGTAGTTTGTTATAATTTCAATGCTTGCAGTTTTCCAACTTATCGCACTTTATGTCGCGACAAGAAGGCTAAGTTTTAGAGATAATTCCATAATCTACATTCCTCGACGACTCGGAGCCACAATTTTTAAATATCTATCATGGGAAACTCGAAGTCATGGCCGTTTATAATAGAGAGAGAAAATAATTTATTCGCTAACTCACTTACAATAATGGCTCTAGTCTATTGCGTATTAAATTTACTATATAACTGGGAAAAGGCCTGAATTAAAGAGAGTGCCGGCACAATTGTCTAAAACTTTCAATTTTTCGTTACCTACCAAATTTCTAAGCAACTTTCAACTCAATAATACCCCCTTTTTTCACTAATTATTACTTGTGTTTTTGCGGCTGACTTCCTACCAAACATTAACGAACCTTTTGACTGGGATTCCCTAAATGCATTACGCTGATGTTTCCTTACAATCACTCCGAAGACTCACTAAATATTCTAGATTTCGGTTTAAGTTATCTACGACGAGCCCCATAACTCTCGAATGAACCAGACCGTTTACTAGATACAAAAAAAATCATAGCTCACACACCATCTTCGGTGCCTTTTGCTAAAATTATACAATTCCACCGTACAAATTTGCAAGGTTAGTCACAGCTAAATTCCTTGATTTGTTACATGGACAGCTTTCGGGCAGTGCTCCATTCTCTCGACACGGACCTACACTTTCGCCGATTACCTAAATTCAACAACAACACACATAGGCAGGACATCCCCGTGTCTCCTCTAAATCTTGAGTCTCAACTAAAAAAAAAAAAATTCCCCCACATCTACAGGAAACGTCACCAACACAACGGATCTTTAAAATATCACTACGTATGCCTACCGCAAAATAACACCTAAAAAACATATCTCCAATAATAAAACTGATTCACCTTTTCGAGAAAAAACATTACTGATAAAGGGACTTAACAACTCATCTCAATCAACTTATTTTTATACAAATTCCCAATGATTTGATCATCGTTTCAACTTAATCTACAATATCTAATTTATTTAGTTTAAACATCTCAAGGCCAAAACTACTCATCAACTTTTCAAAACTACATGTCAAAACTATATATATATAAAAAGGTTATGTGGGTTGGTGTGGTAATGCAAAAACTCCAAAGTACTGGACGATTGAGTTGAAATTTTAACATGATATAAAATCCGCATCAAGGAGTTTTTATCTACTTTTTACAATTTTCAGGGGGCGCTACGCTCGCCCGAAAATTTTAATTTTTGTTATGGATTTTTCCGTTTTGACTTCACATTCGGGTCAGCTCGCGAAATAAGTCGATTAAAAAAAAAAAAATTGACCGGGCTCGCAGGGTGGCGGGGGGAGGGGGTGAAACTTTGGCCATTTTTGGCCAGATTTGAGCTGAGCGCTGCTGCAATCAAAGTGCAAAATCTGACCGCTAGATAGCGCGCATGTTTCAAAACGCAGCTTCAACAGGTTCGTGAGATATAGAGTACGGTAAACTACACTCTTGATTACCGTATGTTTTCCGGTACAATTATGGATTTCATTATTACTTTCCCCAAAGAACAAAGAAACGCATACCGATGCTTTTTTTTCGCATGGACAACTGTATGTTGCGTGTTCCCGAGTCGGCAAACCA
>NW_024092842.1:0-14491 GCF_014356525.2 Nilaparvata lugens | reverse complement strand
TGAAAGTATAAATGTATGGCGATCATCAACCTTAAGGCTGGTTCACACAGTTTATTATGTTCTACGATAATATATTAATACTATATGAGTAATTCACACAGTAATGTACCTTGTAACGGCACTTTGGATACACCATAGAGTATAGAATATATAGAGTTTATATAGATGTAGATACTCTGTGGGATACACCCATCAGCTACCAGTTTTTTGCCATTAAATGCCGCGTTTTTTATGAAATCCTTGATGCATGTAAGCCGCTAATGTCGAAGCAATAACGTTCATGATATTTCACACTTGCTACATGAAGTACTCATGAAGGCAATTTAGAATTATCTGAAATCTTCTACGTTGATGTTGTCTCCTTGTTCTGAGACCGCTCGAGGTTATAATATTGTGCAGAGCTGTTTTATGCCATCCTGCAATAAACTGCGGGGAGATTCAGATGACCTTTCTGTACGGTGTCACGTATTTCTCAGCATCGAGTCATAGAAAATGATCCGTGATACATCTGGCTAAGTGATCTGTGGTGACCTTCTGTGTCAATCTATTAGTCTACTCTTTGAAATGTGTTTCCCACCCTTATCTGTTGCCGTCTTCGTTACTTCTGAGATGACATTGGAGTTTGCTGAGGTGCTATTAGATTAGGTGAGACATCTAATAATTGATGTTGAACTTGAAATGTTTCAAATTAGTCAAGGACCTGGAATCTCAATTTCTCGCAAATTAGTTCTTGACTGATGAGTAACAAGGGGTTAAGTCACAAAATGTCGATTTTGACTTTCCACATGTTCTTATCCAGAAAAATTTTCTCTTGTTTTGGTATAAAGGATTTAAGTCTAAGTTATGTGGTATTTTTTAGAGTTATTCTCATGGTAAAATGAATACATCTCAGAAAAAAAATCTATTCAGGTGGAGTAAAGACAAAATTGATATTTGGGATAAAAGTGGGGTGTACAAACTTAAATGTGGTGATTGTAATGCTTGTTATGTGGGTCAAACTGGTAGAAGTTGCAAAAGTAGAATTAAAGAACACATCAGAGATTGAAATAAACAAAATAGGGAATCTAACTTTGCAGAACATTTGATAGTAAATAATCAAAAGTTCACGGTTAAGGAGAATGTTGAGTTTCTGCATGTTAATAAGAAAGGCAGATCTTTAAATATTCTAGAGGCTTTAGGAATTACAAGAGTAATTATGGAAAATTCCAAGTATAGTTCAAATGACCAGATTCATTTCAACCAATACAACACTATGAATTTAGTATTATCATAAAATTGTAAGCTTACATTAGTCAATAGTTCTTCTATTTACATATTATTTGTTTTATCATCTTTCACACTTTTTTTCTTGGTTCCTATTTTGTACTGAAAGTAAATTTTGTTATGATGGCGATTCTGTTGCTTGAGCTGTCATTTTGTCACACCGTTGAGTGGGAGGAGACTGTCTAGCTGGGCCAATGGCAGGCTTTCATGCCCTTGACCAATAACAGTAATCGCCTACTAGTGAAAATTCTGCTGATCTTGTATTTAGTTATAGTTTATCAGAAATTGACAATGGTGTAATAACCGAAACCGGTCTTTCTAAGTATCAATCAATCTTTTTGTGTAGTTGAGAAGTTGATATTGTGGTAATTATTCATATTGAATGAAAAAGACTAAGAAATTGTCAAAAAACCACTGATTTATTGATAATTAGAAAGACCGGTTTCGGTTATTACACTATTGTCAATCTCTGATAAACTAAAACTAAATACAAGAGCAGCAGAATTTATACTAGTAGGCGTTGCTTTTTGTCACACCGTTGAGGGGGAGGAGACTGTCTAGCTAGGCCAATGGCAGGCGTTCATGCCCTCGACCAATAGCAGTACTCGCCTACTAGTATAAATTCTGCTGCTCTTGTATTCAGTTTTAGTTTATCAGAGATTGACAATGGTGTGATAACCGAAACCGGTCTTTCTAATTATCAATAAATCTGTGATTTTTGACAATTTCTTAGTCTTTTTCATTCAAAAAAAGAAAAAAAATAATTCAGTTTTGATATAAATGATACAAGCCAACTCATAACCTTCAAAAGGTGGAGTTAAATCTGATAGGTATTGGTAAAAATTACACAAGTCAACTTAGAACATTTATGAAAAATTAGGTATTGATATTATAATGATGCAAGTCAACTTATAACTATCAAGAAACGAAATAGGTATCCATATGAATGGTACAAGTCAACTCGAATCAAGATCAAAAAGGGTTAAGTCATTGAATACTTTGATACAAAGGGTTTAAGTCGTACACATGTTTGTTTACACCTGTATAAAAAATGTCAATATGTGAGAAACCATTATTGGACACAGTAAACACGTGAAGAAATTAATATGTAAAGCAACTATTGGCGTTCTAATACTTTCGATAATCATTCATAAATTTCATACAGATTTTTTTTGAATTTTTTTCTCTCCTGAAAAATAATGAAAACTGAATGAACACCTTTATACTTATGAGTACAGTATTATTACAGTATGACTTCTTTTTAATCTGGAAACCACAAAGTTGAGTGAGATGTTCATCTATTCATCTATTATGAGATGACTCAATCGTGAGAGATTAAAACAAAATATTTTCGATTACCACCCACTACAAATACAAAGTTCAAAGATATTTTGAGCTGAGACAACACCCACATTACAGTGGAGCGCTTCTCACAGAATTCAGACTCTCACAGAAAGTACTTCTTCTTCTTCTTCTTCTTCTTCTTCTTCTTTTTTTCTTCTTCTTCTTCTTCTTATTCTTCTTCTTCTTCTTCTTCTTTTCTTCTTCTTCTTCTTCTTCTCTTCTTCTTCTTCTTCTTCTTCTCTTCTTCTTCTTCTTCTCTTCTTCTTCTTTCTTCTTCTTCTTCTTCTTCTTCTATTCTCTCTATTATGGAGAGAGGATACTGTTATTCATTATCATAATGGGTGATGGTCCATCGTCTCTAACCACAACACTACTTGTTTGTTTGCTGGATATTTATTCATAGCTTTAAAGAATATGGGATGATTGGAAAAATCAGGCACTCAACGTTGAATCTTTAGTGAGTTCCACGATATAATGTATAAAGTGTATATAGGTTATTGTGTATTGATGGTGACAAAGATTAAAGGAAATAGTGTCTCAAAAAAATTCAGTAAATGTCTACCATTTTTTTGTGCATTCACATCTTTTGTATGAAGCTATATTATGGGCCAATTTTAGTGATTCCCATTCACTTTTTGTGTTACAAAAAAAGAGCAATAAGAACCATATGTAATGTTCCTCCCCTTAAGCACTGCAAACCGCTATTTGTTAAGGTGTGTACAGATATACGCGCCGCGAACATGAGCAATCCACTTTTTATCAGCTGACTATATCTGTATTTTTAGAGAAACGGTATATGATATAAATATGAAAAGGTTGGCATCAGCTGATTAAAAGTGAATTGCTCATGTTCACGGCGCGTATATCTGTACGCACCTTGAGATTGAGAATCATTTGTTTGCGGTGTATTTTCATTTTTCAATGTTCATTATTTGGAAATACAAACTTTCTCTCATTCTCCAGTCATTTTGATGTTCATTCGCACAACAAAAGAAATAGGTTGAACCTTAAGCTGCGTACACATATACGCTCTTCCAACCCGCACCGAGCACGCTCCTCCCTCGTACCGCCTCGTTCCTCCATCGAACTACAGTCGCGCCGCCCACGCACCCATCATGAACGTTACGGAAGATGTTAGATCTTCTCGCGTTCCCGGTCGAACCATTGTTGCTCCCCGGTCGATCATCAATCGCTCTGCTGGAGTGACGTTCGGTTGCGGAGCAGAGCGAAAGTCTGTACGCACCTTTAGAAACGAATTGATCCTCTCTATCAGTCCACAACATTATCACTCAGAGATCCTTCACAACAGACATGTTCCCATGTTTTTTACAAAAGTTACGATAAATACTTTATATGCAAATTGCATAAGCTCCATACAATTCTAATTAAAATTTTCGAAGCTGAACAGAATAATATCGGGAGAGGCATTTTGTAATTTAATTCTGGACAGATACTTCCCGTCTAATAGTAGCATTGGGTAGCAGCATGCCACTAATTAGGTGTACAGACCTATATTTTAAGAAAAGATTTAGTGGAAAATTATGAATATTACATGGGTATAATAGGTTAATGTAGCTGGAGGCTGGTTTGGTACATTGTATGGTGACCGCTGCGGAGCCGCACGCACGCGCATGCTCGCTAACACGCCCGGAACATCATCTTGATACATAGTCAGCCAGTTCTCGAGAGGGATTTGAAGATAGAAATGGCCGCATTCGATTTTGCATACCTGACCTGAAATTACACCAAATTATAGAAATTTAATTGAATTGCATCAGTTTTTTTATGGTTTGCAGAGCCATACAGAAATGGTTGAGTTCTATAATATCCTGTGCTGGAACTGAAATTGTAACAGAGTTATCAAAACGAAAAGAAAAATCAGATAGTTCGTTATTAGAAGTTCGTTCTTGTTATTATCGTGAAGGTTTAACCATAGAGAAACAATAGGGTAAGTAGATATCCCATGGTATAGGGCGTTTATGTTGCAACTTTTACTGTTATCTCAAGCCGATTACTGTCGATTATTGTCGATTTTTACTGTTTTGTAGGGGTGAGAGTGTACGAACGGCATAATATGAGAGACTACCAGCGTCATAAAACTTCACAGGAAAGGACTACGTGAACTATCAGCTTGAGATAACAGTAAAAGTTGCAACATAAACGTCCTATACCATGGGATATCTACTTAGACTACGCTATTGTTTCTCTATGGTTTTACTAAATGTTTGTGTGTTTTCAAAACAAGATCGTTCTTTCGAAAATAATTTTTTCATTGAATTATTTAATCAATCATGACACAAATGATGTAATC
The DNA here is from genome assembly GCF_014356525.2 of Nilaparvata lugens. Lineage (NCBI taxonomy): Eukaryota > Metazoa > Arthropoda > Insecta > Hemiptera > Delphacidae > Nilaparvata > Nilaparvata lugens. The sequence goes on along the minus strand of NW_024092842.1, from coordinate 9,573 downwards.
ATTTCGTTGTAATCATACACTGTATGAAGCAATAAATGAATTCTATAATGTATGATTTCAGGGCTACTTTTTTGTATCTATGAAATATAATTACAGTGCCCTTTAAATTTATAAAATATTAAAACGATTTGTATGCTTGTTTTTAAAAATCTATTAATTTTAAAGGGTACTACAGTATAATAAATTCTATTTTATAAATAAATTCTATTCTGTACTTTACTCGTATTGATCACTCATTTAAATCCAGTGTGAATGTCAGAGTTATTAGCTCATTTTCTTCAACCTTGTTCACAATTATTAAGAAAATGATTCCGTGGTAAATCTTGAATACCTTTCTCTGTTTTTTTGCAGATGCAGTTTGGCAGGATATCAGAAAAAATCCATAGAAATCCACAGAGTTCAGTTTCCAGATAGAGATTGGATCCTACATAACATTGGAGAAATAGGAGTGGGAAGGAACTTGGATCGATTACAGATTTTTTTCTCTCATTCATGTTCTGAATTTTTGATTATGCATAGAAAGATTTTTAATGTTGACATGGAAATCAATTGCTTTTTTGAAGCAAGGTCTTTAAAGCTTTAATGCATGCAATTATCATGTATGTTATTTTGTTCATATTGATTGCTGTAATTGTGAAATGAAAGAATGGATTAATAACAAGAAAAACCTGAGCAGAACTGGCTCAGATCTTAAGGTGCGTACAGATATACGCGCCGCGAACATGAGCAATTCACTTTCAATCAGCTGATGCCAAGCTTTTTATATCAGTATCTTACCGTTTCTGTAAAAATACAGATATAGTCAGCTGATTAGAAGTGAATTGCTCATGTTCGCGGCTCCTATATCTGTACGCACCTTTATGAGAGTAGAAGATCATGTTGCATAACCTCTCAACCAAAAGCTTTGATAGAAGTTTCGATGAATTCTTCAGGGAAATTCATTATCTAAATTATTGTCCACATCAGATCTGTGCAATCCTATTCACCCTCTCAAGCCCTACATCTCTCTTATCAAGAATCCAAACCCAGAATATGATTTTGAAGAGAATCAATTATATTTAATCCTCCCCAATGCTGTTTCTGACGAAATATAATTTTGACAATTCACTACAATGGTATCGGGTTATGAAATAATTATCTCAGAGCCTGGGATTTTAGGGGTGGATTCTCTTGTGGCAGGGAGAAATATTCGTGAACCTCCAGGCTGCAACGAATGTCAGTTCCTGTAGAGAAGGGTGAATCAAGACGGGAATGCATCTGTCTGGCCCCAAGCTAAATTCAAGGGTAAGAATCGAGTTTGGCAGACCAATGGAATTCAAGAAAGGTCTACTTGCAGAGAAACGAGAAGAAAAGAGATGTAAAACGGATAAGAGAACAATATTATTGTCATCATCCCATCTTCGTCTACTTCTCCAACCTCACATATCTCCGTTTTCTTATTCCTTCGAATGCAAAAAAAATATTTCTCTCCACACTGCAGAAAGCATGATTTTTGTAATAAGATTGTACCTGATATATTACGAAATAACTGGATTGTAGTTTAACTGGAGTAGTAGGTTCGTATTGATATCTTCATTCCCTAGCCATATCTACAGATTCCTGCAGTTGGTAATGGAGGGCAAGATTGAAGGAAGACGCCGGCCTGGAAGAAGGAGAACATCCTGGTTAAAGAACCTGAGAGAGTGGTTCAACATTGACTCAACATCTCTGTTCCGAGCTGCAGTCAATAGAATCCAAATTCTATTTATTTATTTATTCTATTCATTTATTTATAATTTTTTACAAAGTAGCACTGATTGGGGGAAAAAAACTAAGGATACTCCTTGTACTATTTCTCTCCCAAATTTAGATAACATTTTAAAAGTCCGAAATAGGGTTATGGTTTCACTTTTCTAAAATTTAGTCCATTTCCACTAAAAAACAACGAAAACTAAGAATTTTAAATTTTGACGGTTAAAAACAGAATAAAAAAACACTCGAATCACCATTAATTGGAACATTTTTGCGTAATTTGACAAATTCAGAGCCAGAGAAAACACAACTCACTATTCAGAACAGCTGTTCAAAATTTAAAACTTAAGAGTAAAAAACATCAAATTGCATTGATGATCGCCAATCTCCGTCGCGGAGCCAGCATATAGGAGAAGAAGAAGAAGAAGCCATATCTATTGATTGTTTTATTCTTGGAGGAAGGAAGGTTTTTATTACAATTTATATTTTTCAGATTGCGATTTGGTGTAAGAATTGAAATGGACATAAGCTATGTATAATATTTGGACAATTTGAAAATAAATAGGTAAATTGAAGACGTTTCGGGCAATAGCCTGTTCTTCCTTTTCCGATCATTGTATTGTTTGTGCTAACCTAATAAATAAATATCTGAATTAACTGTGATAAGATTGTACTTTATATATATCACGAAATAGCTGGACGAGTGGAGGCTTCGTATTGATATCTTCATAATGCGAAGGCATCTTCATATCTTCACACTGCCTTATTTAAAAGAAAACTGACATTTTAGATACACTGAGATTTTTTTTGGCTATTCTACAATATGTACTACGATTTTCAATGAATTGTACTTAGTATTTATAAAATACTAGACGTGGCAGACCACATAAAAGATGACAATAATATTCATTTCATATTGACTATACAATAGGATATTAGAATATAATATAATTACACATAAAAAATCGTAAATAGCAGCTGAATGTGAGTCGGACCAGGCTATAGTCCAATCCTTGATTGTAAGAAGAAAAGAAGAGTACTTATAAAATAGAGTTATAGTACCCTTTGAAATTAATGAATTAATAGATTGAGAATAGAAATTATAACAACTAGTGTCAATCTATTATTTTATTGAGTTCAAAGGGTTCTGTTCTATAAATAAAAGAGAGAAGCCCTGAATTCATCACATTTTAAGAAGATGATGTACTTAGATTAACCTCAAATACTTCAGGCTCAGTCAAATACTTGAACTCTTTCCTTTGAGTTGATGAGAAGCTTCCATTAAACTGGATTCTTGAATTTCCTTATCAGAGAAGGTGACCGGCACAATTGAAAAATAATTCCAATCAGTTGTAATTGGACTATTCTCACTCAGCCCGGTCGTGCGAGTATGAATAATCCCATTAGAACGTATGGTAATTATATTCTCATTGTATCGGACATCTTAATTATTGATACTGATATGTAGGAATCTGCCTATATTCTCTGAATTAAAGAATTATGAAGGAGTTGAGTGAAAGAAAGGAGAGGTTTTTAAGGATCTCTGAGAGATCACAGCACAGTATCAAAAATAATTAAGCGTATTTTATGCAGTAGAAGAAATCGATAGTAGAAATTGCAGGAATGATATTTCATATAATCATGTAACAGTAAGGAGGAAGGAAAACTTTATAGGCCGGTTTCCGAGCTCGGGATTTGGCTAAGTTCTAGACTTTGAAAAGCTGGAGTAGGAAAATTGGCTTTCCAAAACGGGGCCTAATCATGGTCATTGACAAAGTCACGTTTGAATTTAATTTAAAAAGAAACTACAAAATAAAATGAAGAGAAAATAATGTAAAGTTTCAGCTAGTTTGAATTTTTGGAAATGTTTAATTTCGTGAAGGAGAAACGTTTCCAATTATAGAAATGAGAAAATAAAAACTGTGACTACTGTTATAAAAACTGCGACTACGTCCCGTTTTGGGAAGCTAATTTTCCAACTACAGCTGTTTAAAGTCTAGAACTTAGCTAAATCCCGAGCTCGGAAACCGGCCCTAAAATATCCAATTGCTATGAAGTGTCATACAAATTATACTATTATAAATGAATATTCAAAGATTTCAAATAGCCTACTGTTCACACAAGAATTGACAAATTTGAAATCTTCAAAGTGTTAGGTATTGAGTGAATGATGGGCTCTAATAACATGAAGTAAGTCTTTGAAGGATAATTTTATATTTTCTCAATATGCTTTTCAAATACTAGGGGATAAGTATAAGTAGCCTTATATGGCAGCAAGCAACCAGGTGAGGAATGGGAAGTTAGTATAGGGAAAAAAAATCCTGGAATTTGTAAAGGACACAGTTAGTTTGCCTAACTAACATACTTGGGACACACAATAAGCTTCGGATGACGTGTGAGGATCTTTGTACCTTTGGATCTTTGAATCTGTCCCTTCAAAACATTCACTTTAACATTATCCTTATATTGTGATTTTTACAAAAGTGTGATTTGACAAATTATTGAGAGTAAATTATTAATCCAATGGGTACTAAATTGATGATTACGAATAGCCTTCAAACATCACAGCCAGTCAATTATTGTTGAGTTAATACTCATGATAGTTTTTTAATTTGACTTGAACGTTCAGGATTTTTAGCTTAGCATTGTTAAAGCTTGTACAAGTTCTTCAACCAAATCACGTGGAAACCAATTACTCTAATCACAAGCTCAGTAGCTCTAGAAATTGAAATCTCTTTTCTCCAATGACTCCACCGACCGCGAGTAATAGGGGGCTGAGCCACACTTGAGGGCTCATTAAAAATATCTCGGTATCTTGGTTTCCACCCCTTTCATCATTCAATCTTGGCTGCGGACTACAAAGACTATCTCCGTCCTTATCTCAGCTACTGTCTTCCTCTCTCTTCCTGATAAGAATATCTTCGTCCTTCTCTCGACTACTGTCCCCCTTTCTCTTCCTTCCTTATCATTCAACATCTTTACTACACGCAGCATCTTCATCTAATTAGAGATACGCACTCACCTAGCTCGGGTTGAAGTATCTTACCTTGATTTCGTTTCCCCTCCAATAAATACCACTTCCCCCACCCTTGCCGTCACATTCTTTCACTAATTGCTTTCCACGTTTCTAATTAGTGACTACCCATTAGTATAACTGGCCGTTTGCTTTGCACCTTTGTTTAAACGATTATTTGGCGTTGAGCCCCCTGACGTAATTGGCTCTGTTCTTCTTTCAAGACTAGACGTTTGATGTTTTTATGTTGAAAAACTTGAGAACTTCCCTCACAGAATCATTGCTACTTAATAAAATGAGCATCTTAATTATCATTGTTAGTACTCTGATACTTGAGCCCTTAAGTATTTTTTCTAATAAGAGGATTAGTACACAAAACCCTGTCATTAGTACAAAAAAACCTGTAATTTGTACACAAAAACCTGTAATTTGTACACAAAAACCACTTCTCATTTAGTGGAAGTAATCTTCTAAATAATTTTTTGACGAAATTGATTCTATACTTCCACTAAATGAGAAGTGGTTTTTGTGTACAAATTACAGGTTTTTGTGTACAAATAACAGGTTTTTGTGTACTAATAGCAGGGTTTTGTGTACTAATCCTCTTATTAGAAAAAATACTTAAAGGTTCAAGTTTCAGAGTTCTAACAATGATAATTAAGATGCTCATTTTATTAAGTAGCAATGATTCTGTGAGGGAAGTTCTCAAGTTTTTCAACATAAAAACATCAAACGTCTAGTCTTGAAAGAAGAACAGAGCCAATTACGTCAGGGGGCTCAACGCCAAATAATCGTTTAAACAAAGGTGCAAAGCAAACGGCCAGTTATACTAATGGGTAGTCACTAATTAGAAACGTGGAAAGCAATTAGTGGAAGAATGTGACGGCAAGGGTGGGGGAAGTGGTATTTATTGGAGGGGAAACGAAATCAAGGTAAGATACTTCAACCCGAGCTAGGTGAGTGCGTATCTCTAATTAGATGAAGATGCTGCGTGTAGTAAAGATGTTGAATGATAAGGAAGGAAGAGAAAGGGGGACAGTAGTCGAGAGAAGGACGAAGATATTCTTATCAGGAAGAGAGAGGAAGACAGTAGCTGAGATAAGGACGGAGATAGTCTTTGTAGTCCGCAGCCAAGATTGAATGATGAAAGGGGTGGAAACCAAGATACCGAGATATTTTTAATGAGCCCTCAAGTGTGGCTCAGCCCCCTATTACTCGCGGTCGGTGGAGTCATTGGAGAAAAGAGATTTCAATTTCTAGAGCTACTGAGCTTGTGATTAGAGTAATTGGTTTCCACGTGATTTGGTTGAAGAACTTGTACAAGCTTTAACAATGCTAATGCTAAAAAATCCTGAACGTTCAAGTCAAATTAAAAAACTATCATGAGTATTAACTCAACAATAATTGACTGGCTGTGATGTTTGAAGGCTATTCGTAATCATCAATTTAGTACCCATTGGATTAATAATTTACTCTCAATAATTTGTCAAATCACACTTTTGTAAAAATCACAATATAAGGATAATGTTAAAGTGAATGTTTTGAAGGGACAGATTCAAAGATCCAAAGGTACAAAGATCCTCACACGTCATCCGAAGCTTATTGTGTGTCCCAAGTATGTTCCACAGTTAGGCAAACTAACTGTGTCCTTTACAAATTCCAGGATTTTTTTTCCCTATACTAACTTCCCATTCCTCACCTGGTTGCTTGCTGCCATATAAGGTTACTTATACTTATCCCCTAGTATTTTAAAAGCATTTTGAGAAAATATAAAATAATCCTTCAAAGAGTTACTTCATGAAGTAACTCTTTGAAGGATTATTTTATATTTTCTCAAAATGCTTTTAAAATACTAGGGATAAGTATAAGTAACCTGATTTTGAGGATTTTGGGTGGAATAGGGTGATTATGTAAGCATCACATGAAGATCGAATCGAAAAACAATTGCATGAATTAATCATCCAAATTAGTTGGGAACCAAAATAAGACTGGAATTGAATGAATTAGAAATCTAGATTGTATTGGATTTTAAGTTGTTCGTTTTGCAATTTTTGCTAAGTGTTAAGTCACAAGGACGATCAAATTCTTCTTCAAATGCCAGATAACTTAATAGCTTAATACTTAATAACTTATAACTTAATTGCATTATCGCTACCAGTAATTATCAAGTGATAGCTCGTTCAAGGTTCATTATTGATGAGTCTTAATGACCTCAATACAACTTTTGAAAAAGTTTCTCAGTGAAAAGTTGAGGACGAAACTTTCTTGCAATAATTATCTCCCGAATCGACAGAAACTGTAACGAGAAAATCCAATCACTTAAATTCAATTACTTTAAATTGCGTAAGCAATTACGTATAACATATAAATTAAGCAACGTGATCAAAATTATTATATGAGCGCTGTTGATTGACGCCTTGCTTGACTGATGATTGAGGGGAGCATAAATCAATCAAGTCATTTAATTAAGACACCCCATCTCTGTGTGGGGGAAACTCTTGAATTTCATTTCGATCTTGATGATAGAGCTACTTCTTGCTGTCCTAACTTTCCTCCCAACTGGAATACAGCAATGAAAATCAACACCAGCGAAAACTGTTGAGAAACAGAAAAGCAAGAGAAAATATAGTATAAATTTCTTAGTGCCGGTTGCACAACATCCGGTTAAATCTTAACCGTGATTAATTAATTCTACGAGAACCAATCAGAGTAGCCGTCTTATAAAAAACTCCTTCTCTGATTGGTTCTCGTGAAATTAATCACGATTCAAATTTAACCGGATGTTGTGCAAGCGGTCTTTTTTATTTGAAGAGAGAGACCATATTATGTACTAAAACACTAGAATGTTGTCTAGAAAATCACGAATTATTTGAAAAATTACATTAATTTATATTTTAACACCAATGACGGCATCTCCCAATTTTTCAGTGGAAGTTATTATGATAACATTCCAGAGTTTTCATTATGGATGAATATCAATCACTGTACCTCACCAAAACAGCTAGTAATAATAAAAAGCTAGTAAATCTATTCATTTCAATTGGAGTTTAGGGCTATGCCTGTGGTCCTTCCCCATCATTCTAATGATTTGTGTTTTGTGTATTATTGGATGGATAGAAAAATAAATAAATAAACCGCAGCTCTTACAGTCTCATACTAACCAGTGTAATAATCAGAGAGAACAGTATCCTAATCCTTGACAAATATGATCATCATAGTTCATAGTAAGATCATGACATTATATCTATCTATTCAACCAATTAGAGATCAACCCCAGGTTTCACAGTCTTATAAAAACCAATCATTGTAATATATATAGATATACAGTATTCTAATCCTTGACAACTATGATCATAATAGTTCATTGTAACATAATAATGGATTATGTCTATCTGATCATCCAATTGGAGATCAACACCAGATTTCACAGTCTTATAATAACCAATCAGTGTAATTTTTATTGAGATAAAGTATTTTACTATCCTTGCCCTATTACCATAAGTAAGGAAAGTATTGCTTTCCGAAAAAAATAATGTACCCCAATTTCTAAATTTATATACGTTTTAGGTTCCCTGAGTCCAAAAAAGTGGTTTTTGGGTATTGGTCTGTATGTGTGTGTGTGTGTGTGTGTGTGTGTGTGTGTGTGTGTGTGTGTGCGTGCGTCTGTGTACACGATATCTCATCTCCCAATTAACGGAATGACTTGAAATATGAAACTTAAGGTCCTTACACTATAAGGATCCGAAACGAACAATTTCGATCAAAAGCGATTCAAGATGGCGGCTAAAATGGCGAAAATGTTGTCAAAAACAGGGGATTTCGCAATTTTCTCGAAAATGGCTCCGATCAACGATCGTATAAACGATTTTGATCAAATTTATAACTAAAATAGTCATTGAAAAGCTCTATCAACTGTCACAAGTCCCACATCTGTAAAAATTTCAGTCGCTATGCTATGCAAAGTGTTTAGATTTCCAATTATCAAGTCTCAAATATAATTTAAACAAAAAATTTCTAGTGGAAACGATTGAGCATGGACATCTCTTCAATTAATGTCCAGTAACATTTTCACCTAGAATTGAAAATAAGCTTGAAGTTCGAGAAAATAAGATTATCCAATTGCAAACTGTTGGCAACTGTTGATTCTATTAAATGATCCACTATGAAGAGATAGCAGACTTCGTGTGTCTGCAACGCTATTGTGTCACCAGCTGTCTCAGATCTTGGAATAGTAGATTTGATATGCGCGGGAACACTAGCGTCAGTTGATCAATTTTCATAACGGCAAGGAAAGTTTTGTGAGTGCGCCACACCAGATTTTTATGTTATGATAAATCCAAATTGGTAGGCTCCATTTTTACTCTTGACTTTTGTTGCCCTAACCAATCAGTGTAATGATTTGAGATACAGTATTTTCAATCTTGACAATTGAGATCATCATGATCATAGTAAGATCATGGCATTATGTCCATCACTGGAGAATCTATTTCCAATTCTATGAAGCTAATAGGGTGGATTTGATGTAATTTATCATAAATGTACAGTCAGTGCCATCACTTCGAACACTCTCCCAATAAAAAACTCATATTAGCCTGCTAATTCACTTGAATATTATGATGTGTTGAAATTTCTCCATATAAGTTATCAAGGTACCTAGAATACAGGTATTTGCATACTGTATACCTATAATACAGTACCTAAATACATGTATTCTAGGTAGGTACATTGTAAGTTATCATTGAAAACAGTCTTCTGAAGCTAAATCAAGCTTCAATTCAAGGTTGAACCAAACACATTGATACAGCATAACATTTAATGAAGATGCAGGT